>NW_007730224.1:0-444 GCF_000696425.1 Galeopterus variegatus
AGAGGAACAGGAAACTTACCCTCATGAAATACATGTATTCATGTATGGCAAAATCTGGCTACACAATGGAGAGGCAGAAATGTACCACCTCTTCTTCAAGAGAACACCACCTTCAAGGTACAGACACACAAGACCTACCTACAAGGGAGGCTGTGTCAGGAGAGCTAAGAATTGTCCCCTAATTCCAGCCCAAGCCTTGTACCAACTACAAGTAGACACCACAGACGGAAAACAGGCCACAGAGAGAGACCCCCACTGTGTGTACATATGCAGAGACTGTTGAAAGCTAATGATGGAGAAGGAACAGTTAAAAACCCTCAGGTAGCCCAAGCAAGACGGTGGCAGCCCACTACTAGAGAGTTTTAAGTGTGTGGTACTCTAAATAAAAAGGACAGCAACAGCAAAACCCAAATGCACCAAGCTAGTGGTCAGATTGGCTCCACA
>NW_007730224.1:2261-4434 GCF_000696425.1 Galeopterus variegatus
TTTATAACATTTGTGGAATAAAATGTATGACAGCAATTGCACAAAGGAAGGAGTGAGGAAGCAATTGCACACAGGATGGAAGTTTACCATCATAAGATTAGTATGCTGTATTTGAAGTGGAATAACAGTATTTGAAGATGAGTTAGATAAATTAAAAATATACATTACCAATCTTAGAGCAACCAGTAAAAAACACAAAAGTGGCATAACTCAGCAGCCAAGTTTGGAGATAAAATGGAATCATAAAAATAATTAATACAAAAGAAGGCAGGATATGAGGAAAAGGGAAAGAAGAATAGGGAGGGCAAGTAAAAAACCAAATAGCAACATGTTGTATTTAAACCCAACCATATCGGTAATTACATTAAATATAAATGTCTTATACACTCCAGTTAAAAGGTAGAGATTGTTGTATTGAACAAAAAGCAAGATCTAACAATATGCTATTTACAAGAAACCCATTTAAATAAGATACATATAGGATGAAAGTAAAAGAATGGAAAAAAGATATATCAAGAACTACTAATTTAAAAAAAAAAGCTGGAGTGGCTGTATTAATATCATACAAAGTAGGCTTTGGTAAGGAATATTACCAGGGACAAAGACGGGAATTAGATAATAATAAAGAGGTGACTTCATCAAGAAGATATAACTTTACTAAATGTGTGTGCACTTAGTAACATACTAAGCTTCAACATACATAAAAAAAATCTGAAGAAACTGAAAGGAGAAATTAACAAATTCATATTACAGTTAGAGATTTCTTTTTTTTTCTTTTTTTTTTTTTTTTTTTGTCTTTTTTACTGACTGGTAACGGGATCGCAACCCTCAGTGTCNTAAAAAGGACAGCAACAGCAAAACCCAAATGCACCAAGCTAGTGGTCAGATTGGCTCCACACCCCACAATAATGACCTGACACAGAAAGAAGCAAGCCTTCTGAATACAAATAGTCTTCAGTACCCACTATTTTTCCACACTTATTGTCCTTCATTCAATTGAAATTTATTAAATACAAACCAAAAAATAAAAAAAAAAAAATCAAAGGGAGGGGGAAACTTCAAAAGAAAGATAGTCACCAGAAACAGACCTAGAGATGATCCAAATGTTGGAAATAACAGAGAGGGGCTTCAAAATAACTGTAAACAATATAATAAATCATCTAGTGAAAAAGTAAACAATTTGAATGAGCAAATAGGGGAAGTCCAGCTAAGTGATGAAGACCGTAAAGTAGAGCCAGATAAAAATGCTAGAAATAGAAAATGTAATGTCAGAGATACAGAATTTCTTCAATTGACACATTAACCGACTAGGCAGGGCAGGAAAAAATAGTGAATTTGAAGCTAAATCAATAGAAAATATCCAAACTGAAAAACAAAAAGAAAAGAGTAAAATACTTGGGGGGGGGGTGGCAGTGGGGGGCAGACAGAACACCCAAGAGATGGGGGACAATAACAAATGGCCTAATATACTTACAAATATTGTTCCAGAAGAAGGAAAGAGGGACAGGGGTAAAAGAAATATTTGAAGGGATCGTCACCAAACATTTCTCGGATTTAATGAGACACAACAAACCACAAAACAACCAAGCTCAAAGTATTCTGAGAAGGGTAAATTTAACACACACACACACACACACTTGACACATACTAGTCAAATCATGAGAAAAACAAAGAGGAAATCTCAAAGACAGCCCCCCAAAAAGAAGCATCTTATACAGAGAAAAAGGGAGAGAATTACAGGAGACTTCTTGTCAGACACATTCAAAGCCAGAAAATAATAGTAACTTTTAATGTACTGAGAAAACAAACAAACTGCAAACAGAATTTTATAGTAAGAAAAAAATATCTCTCAGAAGGAAAGCAAAATGAAGACTTTCTCATATAAACAAAAGCTAAGTAAATTCATTGTTAAAACTTCACAACAAAAACATTAGATGGAGCTCTCCAGATAGAAGCAGTATGGGACCAGTTAGAAATTTGATTCTAAGCAAAGGTATGCAGAGCTTTAGAATGATAAAAACAATGATAAATATAAAATAGCTTTAAAGTTTTAAAATTTCTTTAAAGGATATTTGGTTGTCTAAAGCAAAGATAGTAAAAATATGTTGTGGATTTATAACATTTGTGGAATAAAATGTATGACAGCAATTGCACAAAGGAAGGAGTGAGGAAG
>NW_007730224.1:5882-8158 GCF_000696425.1 Galeopterus variegatus
ATATGTTACAAATATCTATATATTACAAATAAATATACATATATATTAAATTAAATAAATAAATATATATATATATATATTACAAATCTTAGAGCAACCAGTAAAAAAAAAAAAAAGTGGTACAACTCATCAGCCAGTTTTGAAGATAGAATAGAATCAGAAACAAAGGGTTCCATGTAGGCACATTGTATCCCTGGCTATTTCAGTTCTGCTCTGAACTTTCATAATTCTCGAGTCATTGGCTCCAACTCAGCTCTTTATATGTTTCCTTATTTATTAATCCACAAACATGCATCCACTTTTCCTCACCAAGTGTAGAATTTGTGAATTTTGCTCTATTTACCAAAACTTTAGTAACTACTGGTTTCATAAGATGCTGTGAATAAACCAGACATTAATTGATTTTGAAGTGATTAACAATAACATATCACAGTGACTCAGGAAAAATCAGAGTACCACACAAGCTTCATATTAGTCTTTAACTTATTCATTTAGGGAATATCTGAGACAAATTGGCTTAACTATAGTTACACCAAGGCCAGGCGGATGAAGGAGAGATAAAGTGGAAAACTGGCAAGAAATTTTATATTATCTCCTGATTAAAATATTAATAATAATAACAGCAATAATAATAATAGAAGATGCTGCCAGAAAGTGCCTCCTATGTTCCAGACACTGTGTTAGTAATTCTGCATTGACTCATGCAATCCTCCCACAGTTCTCTGGGCACAATTAACCTGTTCAAGGGACAAATAACGTGAGACATGTTGATGTTATATGTATGACTTTGAAGCTAAGTATTTATTGAACACTCACTTTGTTTCAGAAGCCAATTAGAAACTAGGAAGACATGTGGGCTAATGGTGGCTTTTCAGATAGTCCGGTGGCAGTGCAAACAGCTTCTAACTCATAAAGCCAGCTCCCAGCGCCACAATCAGAGGGCACAGGTAATTGGAAGGAGGTTGCTGGTGGCCATTTCAAAGGGCAAACAGATTAAAATCTACAATCTTGCCTTCTCTGAAACAGCACTTTTTCTTAGGGATGGTACAAAAAATAAAAAATAAATATAGCCTTTAAATTGACTTCACCATCTGTTTTGAATAATTTTGCATAACATGAATAAGCTTTCTAATTTATCATCTCAGACTAGTATCAGAATTTTTAGAAGGAGATGAAAAGATTGAACTCAGCCCTTGTCCATCAGCATTATGCAACTCGTCTTATATGTAAGAGAAACTGAGGTGGGAAGACGTTTTTCCCCTGTCGCTTATTTATTTAGAGGATAAATGAGTCAAATGCACAGAACTTTTGGGCAAAGACATATTTATAATTACTTTTCCAAAGATTGTGGTTGGAGGGTGATAGGTGCCCTAGGACATGAGCATTCCAAATGCAACCCAGGAGGAGATGTAACAAGGACTGGTCAGTCACCATGGTCGTCCCTGAGGGAGCTGCACCGTAATCCTGCAGGGCACATTCTGAATTCCCCAGTCACGAGCTGCACTCTCCTCGTCTGTTCCTGGCTGAACACACAGCCTTGCACATGGTTCCTATTGCTGAGCCAAACCCCGCCCAGCATATGCCGGGACCTGGCGTCCAGTACCAGGAATGATGTGGGGATGTGAGCAACCTGGACTGTCTCTGATATATGATGTGAAGGCGAAGAAGGCTGGACAGGGGGAAAGGCTGAGGAGATTACTGAGAATCCCATTTCCAATTTCCTGACTCGCTCGCCTTGCCACGTGGATGTGCCTGGCTTCAGACTGGCCCTCGTGGTATGTGCATGCCTGTAAGGACGGGGTGGAGGATCACCCTGCCTAAACTGCCTATTTACAGTATCAGCCTGGAACGACCCACTTCAAAACTTCAAAACTCTATTACGTTTCTATATATTTTTCTTTTGTTAATAAATGCTTACGCCAGTTTTGGCAAAATGCGTGTTCCTGGTACGGTGACATAACCTAAGAAATTAACAGGATTAAATTCCAGATATAATAAATTATTATTTGAGTATGTATGCTATCTGTCTTAACTATAACGACACTTTATTTATTTTCTTTCATCCTTCTAGTATTTTGATGACGAATAGATCACAGAAAAAACAAAACAAAACAAAAAATGTGGCTTCTAAAGGAAATGAGACCTCGCTATTTCATGTAGCCACTAAAATGCACAAATCGACCACTGAACATGTCTTATGTTTTGGCAAAGAAACCCACTAGCTACATAAAGAAAACCAGGTTATGAGTATTGTTGCCCAAACCAGCTCTGGTAAA
>NW_007730224.1:8913-10831 GCF_000696425.1 Galeopterus variegatus
TCCTTCTAGTATTTTGATGACGAATAGATCACCGAAAAAACAAAACAAAACAAAAAATGTGGCTTCTAAAGGAAATGAGACCTCGCTATTTCATGTAGCCACTAAAATGCACAAATCGACCACTGAACATGTCTTATGTTTTGGCAAAGAAACCCACTAGCTACATAAAGAAAACCAGGTTATGAGTATTGTTGCCCAAACCAGCTCTGGTAAAACGAGCAAAAATCTCCTTGTTCTTTTTTAGCATTTTTTTTTTTATGGTTCAAATTGGCACAAGCTTGCAAAGTGGGCTCACAGGAGAATTTTAATTTATTGATTCTTCTGGCCCCTACTGTACATTCCCACTCCTATTTGAGTGTAATGGATGGAGCAGATGTTTGACACGGAGCCCCTCTTCATAACTTCACTCTTCAAAACAGTTTTACAAGTACTTACCCGCATGGGTTCCCATTCAGCACAGGAAACTGAGGTCATCGTGAAACATGAGGCTCGGGCAGGAGTCTGAACTCACGTGCTCTGCAGCTGGGCCTCCGTCTTCTGAGCACGTTAGCAATTTATGAAACAGCCATAATTTTCAGCTTATGGACAAAGAAATAAGAGTGCTGACACCATTATTGTAACATCTGTGGAGGCAAAAGCCTGAGCCGATTTCTTAGTGCACAAACGGTACCGGAGTTATAAAGATTTCTTTATGCTTAATTGTATTCATTAGCAGCAGTAATTATTTCTAACACAAGCATTTTCTTCCAATTTAATGTCAACCTGAAAGGTTAAGACCTCCAATAGAACAATTTCTAACTCGTGATTTGTAGGGTCTGCACAGTCACACTAAATGGTGAAGCGAAATGGCTTTTGAGAGCTCGCCTGCCTCGATGGTGGCTGGTCTGGCAGAGCAGCGCTCTCTGACCGCTGGCATCACAAAAGGTACTACTGGGCAGGGTGGAAAATGATTGCCAGGTTGCACTGCAAGCGCATTTTTGTCCTCAGTGCAGGGACTCCTAAAGGTTCTTGTCTCTCCACCCCCACCCCAAGTGTCAAATTTGGAAACGAATTTCTGTAATTGCAGGTGCTGATGTGGAGTGACGTATTGCGAAGAAGTCCTCAGGATGTGGCATGTCATCTATGGCTGAGAAGCCGGCTTAGATGGCTGAGGCCATGAGTGCATAGGGCACATACTCTCTGTGTCTGCAGATAAAGGGCCGGGTAATTCCAAGCCCTTCAGTTCANTGTGTGTGTGTGTGTCTGTGCACATGCATGTGCATTGAAGAGGCTGGGAAAGGGGACAAAGAGCCCCATCTTAGCTCTCCAAATAACCTCTGAGTGAGGTCAAAAAGTCACCCGCATGTCCTAGGTGGGGGAAAGCACAGCGGGGCACGCAGCCCCCTCCCTTGTAGGATGCAGGTCAGGAGCCTGGCATGGTTTTCTCTTCCCACCCGTCACCCGCCACATCACCCTACTACTTGACACTGAAAGCCGGTTGTCAGAATGCTAGAAACCTGACTCTTTCATCTCTACTTGTCTTCAGCCATTTAAAACTGGCCATCCCTTCCTGGTGACTGTAAGAAATCTGAATTTGTATTATCTTATGAAAGTCCTTCGTCTGTCCTCTGAGAGGCTGGCTTCACAGGACATGGCCTGGCCTTTCTTGATGACTCCTTCACCCCAATGATGACAGCTCCTGGTTCTTGTTTTAGCCTCGACTCCCTAGAAAATGCTTGAGGCAAGACTTGAGTGTCAGTGATTCATGGAAAGGCAAAATCCCAGGGCAGCAGGAGTGAGGGAAGGGAGAAAGGTAGCAGAGGAGGGTAAGAAACCAACACAAGGGGATGGATGATTTCCCTGGCCCTGCTTTGTAGCAGATTCCAAGCTACCTGGCCATTGCTTGGCAGGTTCACCCTTTCAGACAGGTGGATGTCAC
>NW_007730224.1:12092-13062 GCF_000696425.1 Galeopterus variegatus
GCCATCTATGTCTGCTGACGAATGAGACGGCCGTAAAGGACCTAACAGTGATGATCCATGCTTCCAATGATTCTGATTTCTCACTGGGAAACACAGAACTATGAAGCAACGTGAGACAATTTAAGGACCAAAGTGACCAGCACACCTTCAAGAAAGGACAGACACAGGGCAAAGGAGGCTCCAGAGAAGGCAGCTGTGTCACCACTGTTCCAAACACCTGATTTTAACCCAAATTGTTTTGTGCAAGTGCCCTTTCATGCTAAATATGCAATAATAGATTTGTTACGATAAATACACTATAATGGAAACATGGCCAGTAAGTATGCATAAAACTTATACTAAAGCTTTTTCTGAGTAGAGTCTAAACATATAAACAAAATCATGGTCTATATTAGACTTGATTCTTAATTATAGAAGTAACTTATTTCAAATCCGTAATTTCAAGCTAAAAAGTATGAAGGAGATTGCTTACAAAAGGCAGGGTTTTCCACAATTAATACAGGTTGGAAATTTATATGTGATTCCCACTGAAATCCCATCAGGAGGGTCATACCATTATCTTCACTTTGCAGGTGAGAGGCTGAGGTTACGCACCTTGCCCAAGGCCACTCTACTAGAGTCCTCTGGCTGTAATGTCGGGGTGCATAGCTTCTAGTCTATGCTGTCTGCTCTAATCGCACTTGATCTTGGTACCAAGTAAATGAGATGGCCACCGTATGGACCCCTAAGAACTGAAAGAGGATAATTTGTTTTCCCAGGTAGTGTTTTCCAGAAGAGTCCTGATCTTTCCACAGAGCTTTTCAAAGCCACGGTAATGCTGATTCGGCAGCTGTGCTCCATTGTCCTAGAAGTGGATTAATGGTCTTAGTCTCATGAGATGAAGTCTGTCAGCCTAGTCAGCCTTGGCACTCAGAAATCTAAGACCAGGTGCCCAGAATCTGTGTTTAAATACAAACCGATAATCATGGGC
>NW_007730224.1:14502-15042 GCF_000696425.1 Galeopterus variegatus
TTTCCAATATTACTGTAAAGAATAAGGACAGTGGCAAAATGAAGATGTTTCAGTCCTTCTACTTGCTTGAGACGGGGGCTGGCACATATGACTGCTCCCCTCCCACAGAGGAGGAGACAGAGGTTCAGAGAAGGCCAATGGCCGTGAGCCACACAGACAGACATGCGCTGACACATCCATCCCCCGAGTCTGTACCCTGTCCCAGCGTCAGCCTCCAGTTCAAAACCCTTCCATTTGAGAGGGGAAGACAAAACAAACCAAAACACGTAACCAGTCTCAGACACCTCGTTTTATCCGCAGGAGAAGCCTGAGGATTCTAACTTGAATCTTGGCCCTTGCAAACAGTAGACTGCGCTCTTCTTAGGAGCCATGGATGTGTGTTAAACATTTAAAATATGATTTTGCCGGTGAAATTTAGAGAGAAAGTCTTCAAACCCACTCTCCAGGCTGGAGAGGAAAAAGTTCTGTGAAGGCACAAAGATGTAAAAAGTTGAGGACAGGGACCCCCTCCAGGAGGAGGGGCTGGAGGTGGAACTTCGG
>NW_007730224.1:15244-19655 GCF_000696425.1 Galeopterus variegatus
GATGTAAAAAGTTGAGGACAGGGACCCCCTCCAGGAGGAGGGGCTGGAGGTGGAACTTCGGGCCGTTCTCATCTGCACATCTGGGCAGGAGGACACTGACTGAGAGAAAGATGTAAAAAGTTGAGGACAGGGACCCCCTCCAGGAGGAGGGGCTGGAGGTGGAACTTCGGCCCGTTCTCATCTGCACATCTGGGCAGGAGGACACTGACTGAGAGAACCCGCCCTGGGCGTGCTGGGTCCTCTGTCCCAAAGCAACGTGGGTGGCCCCTTGTGTCCCCTGTCTTTCAAGCCGGTGCCCCAGGAACTTCACTAGAGGAAAGAAGAAGACATGGAGGTTTGTGCAGGAAAGGCTACTTATCCTATGAACAGTCTAATTTCAATGTGGGAGTGGGAGAAGGTGGGGCCGAGATGGAGGGAAGGGGCAGGGAACACTGCAGAGCTTAAAGGAAAACAAAAAGGCCCTAAAATATGCACACACTGGATACTACTTTGAGCACGGTTTTCTTGAATTTAAAGTTCACTTATGCTATGGTCATGCCAGACTCTACAATGAGTGTCTCAGGCTATTTGTTTGTTTTTTGTTTCCTGGTTTTTCAGCCTCTAACTAGTTCGTTCATGTTTGGGAACAAAGCATCTGCATTTTAAAATTAATTTTAAATGTAGCCTCCTACAAAGCAATTTGGAATTCAGACCCCTGCATTTGATACTGAATTAAAATACAGATGTCTGCCAGGAGCAATCAGTGGAGATGAGCTTAAGATTTTGTTTTGTTTAAAAATAAGGCGCAACATGATTTTAAGCAAAATTCCTGGGAATATCATTTTGGGTAAAAACAATGGAACGCTTCATGAACTCTATCCCTGAGCCTGCTACTTCCCCCGGTGCCTTTGCCACTTTCGTCCCCAGGCACTTCATGCAGTGGCTGGTACTCAGAGGCTGAGCAGGTGCAGGCCTTCCTGGCTCTACTCACAGCCGGAGGATAAAGGGAGGTGCCATCGAGGTTGGCTCTGTGGCATCCTTTCCTCTACCACCCAGAAGCATTTCTGGGCAGGCATGGGGACATATTCCAAGACACGCCACGCTGCTGTCTAAGAAACCACTTCCAATTCCTTGGCAGGTTGCTCATAAACATTCACAGTAGGAAGGAGACCATATCTGGGGCCTGGAAGCGTGTTTATAAGCAACGCTCATGAAGCCATCGGGGTTAAAGTTGACATACCTGTTATTAAACGTGGTTGAGAATGTTCCTGTGGTCTTTGGCAGCAAGTCAACATCCTTCACCGAAATGGAGCTATAAGAGGAAAAGGGATGGGAGGCCCTGCGTGCTCCCCAGGAGGCAGGGACGCTGCCAAGGACAGCAGGGACTCATCGTGAGCCTCTCCTATCCCCAGGAAGAGTTCTTTTTGAGACAGTCTAAGTAGCAAAGCTGTTACAGAGGGTGGCAGGCACCTGGCCCTTGGTCAC
Organism: Galeopterus variegatus; assembly: GCF_000696425.1. Taxonomy (NCBI): domain Eukaryota; kingdom Metazoa; phylum Chordata; class Mammalia; order Dermoptera; family Cynocephalidae; genus Galeopterus; species Galeopterus variegatus. The sequence continues at coordinate 16,709 of NW_007730224.1, forward strand.
ACAGCCACAGCACTGCATGTCGCCCACAGCTTGGGAAATGCCTCTGGCTCCTGCTCTTCAGCCTCCTGCTCCTGATGGCTAGGCATGGCTGTGTTGGGTGGCATTCTGTCTTTGTCCCAGGGCTGCCACTGCCAGCTAGTGGGGCTCTGACTTCCCCAGCCACAGGCCTAGGGGACATCTTGCAAACTGACACACCAGTGCTTCTTTCACAGGGAAGTTTCTGGGTGTGTTTATCCCCACCAGCGAGGCATGGGGCTTGCGGGTGCAGGGAGAGTGTTCTTCCTGGTGACACACTTGACTGTGCTTCATTCTCCACGTTAAGTAGGGTTTGCTGGTCCTAGCACGGTCTTCCAACTACCCCAGGCTGTGAAACCCCAGAGGCAATTATTCCCTTCCCTGCAGTGGCTGTTTCTAAAGTCAGGACTGACCAGTTTGCTGGTCCTAGCACGGTCTTCCAACTACCCCAGGCTGTGAAACCCCAGAGGCAATTATCCCCTTCCCTGCAGTGGCTGTTTCTAAAGTCAGGACTGACCGACAGCGTGGGAAGCCTTGGGGTGGTGTTTGTCTGCCGAAGCTTTTGCAGGCTTTCTGTGCACTGGGCCCCGGCTTCTGCCGTCAGCGGGGCCTCCTGTTTTCTTCACTGTACTGAAAAAGCATTTCCGAAATTCATAACATTTTAGACTCATTATGGTCTTAGGATTGAATTGTAAAGTCTGTATGGACGGGGGTCTGGCCTGCCCCTCAACTCTGGCCCCATTTCCTCGAGGAATTAGTGAATGCACATACTTCACTTAGATATTTTTACAGCTGCCCGTGTCTTCTCATTTGATGCCCGTAACTCCAGGAAGTAAGCGAGGACAAGGTTCTTAGTCCCATTTCTCAGATAAGGAAATGGAGGTTAAAAAAGTGTAACTGGCACACTCAGCCACGTGATTTAGCAGTGAGGACTGGAACTTGAGGGCTCTGGCTCCCAGCACAGCCGTGCTCCACTCTCCAGCCACCTCCCATCCTGAGGTCGCATGTCACCCCAAGAAATAGTTAGGTTACCTTTTCCAACAATGAGTCCCAAACGTTCTGTCATCCACCCCTCCATATAGGGGACTTGCCGGAAAAGGGCGTAAATAATAAATCCTACAGCACTGGAATCAGAGGCAAAATTTTAAGTCTGTTCTCCCCCTTGTCAGAATTGTCACTCCTTTCTGTCATCCCAAATCTTCAGTCGAACATGTTGAATGCTGCATCCCACAGTTCGTGTGCCTTGAGAGACTGGCACACATGTTCCCACCACCTTCAGCACTGAGAAGGGCCGTGCTGAGGGGTCTGGACAGCAGTAGGAAGGAAGGATGAGCAGGGAGCGCCAGCACCGCGAGGAGACCCGAGAGTCCTCAGGGAGGGAGCTGGGTCCACGCACAGCTCAAGTCCAGGTCATTTTCGACCTAAAGCAAAGGGAGTCTGCTGGAAGCTGGGCATCTGGGGACCCTTTTGTGACCTTAGTCAGGCTTAGCAGTTTGAACCTCATCCGCTGGATCCCCCTCGGGAACCCACCAAGGGCTATGGAGCTGTGGCAGTTGCACATTTAGATTTGTGTCTGGGGACTCCCTGTGGCAGAGGGAAAAGGGTGACATAGGTGAGCTTGCAGGAAAAAGGCCCAGAAGGGAGAGAAAACAAAGTGAGAAAACGGCAAGCCACTGAGTCCAGCAGGCTGCATGCCAGAGGGCCAGGGCACCTCTTTGAGAAGTGTGAGAAGGACCCCCAGACTTGAACTCTGACCGAGGAAGAGATTTAAGGGGAGGGTGACAGAAGCTTTCTGCTCTGGGGGGCCTTGAGGTGGGTGTGCCTGGAAAGGTGCGTCACAGGAGGTGCTGCTTTGGCAGAGAGATTTTGAGGATGGCTCAGCAGCAGTGTCCTCAGGACACCTTGTTCTGCAAGATGCCCACCTCTTCCTCAGCCTGGCCATCCTGGCAGAGGCAACCGTGCCCAGTCTGTATGCAGGGGACATCCTCTGCAGCCCACAGGACCAGCCCTGCAGCTCTGCTGGCCACCACAGCGCCTCTGCTGGGAACATGTTCCCTGCCACCATTGCTGGCAGATAGAAGCACCCACTGCTTAGGGAGTGAGCCCAGGCTCCCTACACTGCCCCCATGGCCTGCTCCGTCTGGAGCCTCTGCCACCACAGCTGATTTGCCCCTGGTTGAAGGCTCTTGGAGCAGCAAGTCATGGGACTGTGCTACGCGGAGATGACAGGATACCCCTGTGGCAACATGGAAGGCGTGTGAACTGCTTGCAAAGACTGGGGGGCAGAGGCTGGGAACTAAAGAGAATCACGTATGGACATTTGGATTCCTCATAGTGTCAAAGGTGTTTCCAGCTTGCTGACCCCCAAGCTCACCTGCTCGGAGAAATGCTCACCTCCTCCCTCTGATTTCAGCCCCTCCCCACTGCTTCCAGCCCCTTCCCAGCTGATTTGAGCCTGCCCCTCCCCCTTCACCTCCTTCCTGCACCAAGGTGGGGGCAGCAGCTTCCTGCAGCTGTCCGTCTAGAGTTCTCTCTTCCTCCCACACTCAGACTTAGGTAACCTCCCAAGGGTGCCCAGGAGTGTGGGGGAAGGGGTGAGACTTCTGGACGGTTCTAGGGATATAAATTCATTTCCTTTTTGTGTACATAGTGAAAGAAAGGCTGTTCAGTCCTGAACAATAAAGCCATCCTGGAAAATTTGGGGGGAAATCTTTTCTTAAAGAATTAACTGAGACACTAACAGGAGAGACCAATACTACATCAATTCAGTTCATAATAATGATTACAGCAGAATCAAGTCGGTACAAAATAAAAGCTACAGGGGCTAAAATGCATGTCATAAAACTGTCAGAAGAATCAAAATTTCTTGGCAGATCCAGAACTGTAAAAATGATCTAGAAAATGTTGGAGTTAAAAAATACAATAACCACAA
>NW_007730224.1:20671-22463 GCF_000696425.1 Galeopterus variegatus
AGATCCAGAACTGTAAAAATGATCTAGAAAATGTTGGAGTTAAAAAATACAATAACCACAACAGAAAGTGTAAATAGGCAAAGGCTTAAATTAATAAAAGCTATGTGGACAAAATACTTATATATGAACCAAAGCTTCACTGCACCGTTCACTTGGGAGAGAATTGGTCTTGATAAAGTACTTTCAGTAAAATAAGCCCTTGACCAGCTTTCTATACCAAAGCTAAATATTTCAAGTGCTTCTATATTTATTATAAGTTGATTTACCAATTTGCTCCAGAGAATATTTTCTCCACAAAAACTCAAGGTTGATATGATTTTGTTTCACATATTTGCATTCATAAACCATCATCAAAGTATTTACGTAATGGAAAATATGTGAACAAAATAGCAGTATCAAAATGTTGTAAACCAACTTCTGGTTCCAGATAAGATGAAATAGACAAATTTCCCTCTAATCCCGCCACTGAGTCCAGCTAAAAACCACAGAAATTATATGTAAAAAATTAGCAGAAGACTGAATCGTGGAAAGAAGGCACCCAGCTAGGAACCTCAGGCATCAAGAGAAAACGTAGTGGAGAGTCCCTTGGGTTTTCCTTTGCCTCCTGTATGTCTTGAGTGAGGCACTGGAGAAGTTTGCAAACCAGAAAGATCAACAGACACAGACCAAGAAAGGTTCAAAAACAGCTGGTTCTCTCTAGCCAAAGACCAGGAAAGGAACAGTCTTAGACATTATAGTAAAAGTATGATCCATTATGCTTTTGAGTGAATATTTTGATAAATTGGACTTCATCAAATTTAAAACTTTTGCTCTGCAAAAGACCCTGTTAACAGAATGAAAAAAAAAAAAAAATAAACCCAGATACATTACATACGGGAGAAAATATTTGCGAAACACATATCTAACAAAAGACTCATAAAAATTCTCAAAACTCAACAGTAAAACAATTCAATTAGAAAATGGGCAAAGGACAGACTGTTCAGCAATGAGGATATATGGATGGCAAATAAGCATATTAAATATGCTCAGCACCTACCATCCAGGAAATGCAAATTGAAACCACAATGAGGTATTACCACATACCTATTAGAACAGCTAAAATTTTTAAAAAATGTTACCAAAGATGCAGAGAAACTGGATCCCTTAAACACTGGTGAGGGGAATGTTAGTAGTGCAAACCTTCTGGAAAACAGTTTGGCAGTTTTTTAAAAATCTAAGCATACATTAGCATGTGACCTAACAGTCACATTCCTGGTCATATATTCCAGAGAAATGAAAACTTACGTCCACACAAAAACCTGGACAAGAATGTTCAGAGCTGCTTTATTTATAATAGCCCCAAACTGGAAAGGACGAAACGTGCTTCGGTGGATGAAAGGACAAACAAGCTGCTGTACGTCTGTGCAATGGAATTCTACTCAGCAGCAACAACAAAACCCAGACTGCTGGGTTTTCGTATGATTTGCATGGATCTCAAGGGCATTATGCTGATTTTTTTTTAAAAAGCCAATCAGAAAATGTTATATACTGTATGATTTTAGTTATGGAACCTACTTGAACTAACAACATTATAGAGACGGGGAATGATTAGCAGTACAGGGATTAGATGGCAGAGGAGGAGGACGGAACCAGGTGTGACTACAAAGCAGTAGCGTGAGGAGATCTTTGTGGTGATGGGGCCATTCTATATTGTGACTTGCTGGTTGCACCAATCAACACATGTGCTAAAATTGCATAGAACTAAACACACACACACACAAGTGCATGTAAACCTGGCGAAATCTGCATGGTA
>NW_007730224.1:22594-24714 GCF_000696425.1 Galeopterus variegatus
TTATTTATAATAGCCCCAAACTGGAAAGGACGAAACGTGCTTCGGTGGATGAAAGGACAAAAAAGCTGCTGTACGTCTGTGCAATGGAATTCTACTCAGCAGCAACAACAAAACCCAGACTGCTGGTTCGTATGATTTGCATGGATCTCAAGGGCATTATGCTGATTTTTTTTTAAAAAGCCAATCAGAAAATGTTATATACTGTATGATTTTAGTTATGGAACCTACTTGAACTAACAACATTATAGAGACGGGGAATGATTAGCAGTACAGGGATTAGATGGCAGAGGAGGAGGACGGAACCAGGTGTGACTACAAAGCAGTAGCGTAAGGAGATCTTTGTGGTGATGGGGCCATTCTATATTGTGACTTGCTGGTTGCACCAATCAACACATGTGCTAAAACTGCATAGAACTAAACACACACACACACAAGTGCATGTAAACCTGGCGAAATCTGCATGGTACCAAGGTTAATTTTCTGGTTTTGAAAATGTACTGTAATTAGGTAAGCTGTTACCATTGGAAAAACTGGGTGCAGGGTATAGGCACCGCTCTGTATTATCTTTGCAACTTCCTGTTAATCTATAATTATTGCACACATATTTCAATGCAATGTTGTGTGCCACAAGCCCAGGGTTTAGAGTAGTCACAACTTACTCTTAGCTCAAAATATCTCAGGCCTGACTTGACTGGGCTCACTCCTAGACCCAATATTGATAATTAATAAGGACCGTTTTTATACTAGTAATACTTGCCAGTTTCCAAACCTAGCCAATTCCTTTGAATCCTTATGGTTTTACATTAGCCGTTTTCCTCACTTAAAGAATATTAATTCCCTTTCTCAGGCGTAATGTCAGCACCTCTCCTAACAAATTCAGTTTAGAACTTATTTATCTGGTGCACAAGTTTTAGTGAGAATTTTATACACACACACACACACATATATAAATATATAAATTATATATTAATGAGAGCCATACAAATATGTGTGCATACATATTACATATTGTATATCGATCATATGTCATACAGCATGTATCACTTTATCACAGAATCCCAGCTTCTCTTGGAGAGCCATATTTCTGACATGGATAAGTTGAACATACGGGTAAATGTGATTCAGCTGCCAGGAAAGGGATGGATTCCAGAAGGTCTAAATACTGTCCACTGACATTAACAACCTGAAAGCTTGTGTGCAGTTGCACACAATCATATACATATATACACACATGCATGCCATCTTGCCTAGTTATCAAGATATGTGATGGGTCTGCAAAAAGTTCACGAAAAGATTTGTATTATCTTTTAATTCCATTTTCTCACTGACATGCACATACATGTTTCCACAAAATGTGCACATACATGTATACATATATATATAATATATGCATCCTATATATCCCATATCATGAAATATATGACACCTATCTTCATATGTAGCCAATAAAGTATGTATATGTGTGTACATGTATATAATTATAAATATGTATTGCATATTCATGTCACATTATTTTTTATATATGTATGTATGAAAATATTTCAAAAAGTTCATGATAAAGTGGAACTAAAAGATAATACAAATCTTTTTATGTGATTTTTAATGACCCCTCACATATGTACACACATATATATATATACACCCATAAGCATACTCTTTTGGCTACATATCAAGATATATATACGTATAATTTTAGGATTATAATATATATATCATATATATGATACATATATGCATGCATATAGTATATTGGCTATATATCAAGATATGTATAATATATTTCATAATATGACACATATATAAGAAAAATATATATTATTCACATGTATACATGTTTTGCAAATACAAGTACATGCACTCACACACACACACACACACACACACACACACACACCATATATATATATAAACATACTCTATGGCTACATATCAAGATATATACAAGGTTACTTCAAAAAATTGGTGGAAAGATGTAATTAAACGATAATAACCATCTTTCCATGAACTTTTTGAAGACCTCTCATTTGTACACACATAGGCATACTCTGGCTACCATCCAGATGCAGACATATAATATCACAATGTGATGTAGATACAGATGATACATATTTATATGTTAC
>NW_007730224.1:25068-30398 GCF_000696425.1 Galeopterus variegatus
GATGCAGACATATAATATCACAATGTGATGTAGATACAGATGATACATATTTATATGTTACACGCATGCACACATATGTACCCACACATGGAGGCCACCATGTTGTCATGGTTTCTGAAATGCCGATGGCGTATTCTGACTACACAGCACCAGTTCCTCTTCTGGTGATTTTGTCAAGGGTCCCCTCAGAACCATTTCTCTGACCCCAGGTCCTGAGGGGAGGCCACCTGCTTCTGGTCCCTGCTCAGCCTGTTACTTTCTGGCAGTGCACTCTACACAGACTCCTGCTGCCAGATGACAGAGCTCATACCTAGCAAGGGACACTCTTGGATACCAGATCATAATTCTTTCCCTCCTCCTGAGGATAATGCATGTGGTGCTGAGAGTCCCAGCCTCTGACCACAGTGAGAGGGGAGTGGTTCCCCAGCCGGGCATCAGGAATGCTTGCTCTGCTTTCCCAGGTGAGACCAGGCAGCTCTCCACCACCCACAGCTGCAGGGTCCCTACAGTCCCACAGGGACTCCTCTCGCTGGGCACCCCTTCCCACCTTCAGAGAGCAGAGAGCAGAGGACTCACAGAACAACAACTGCTCTTTCTGGAGAGATTTGATTCCAGTGCTGTATCTCCAATTTACGACCCCGTATCCTTAATCTGGCTGGAGATCCAAGATTGGTAGAACCTGTTCTTACCATGTGCTGGTGAGTTCTGCATGTGCAATCTGCCCCATGATTACTTAGGTATTCCTCTATATCCATCAGACCGAAACTGAGGGGAGAAGGGTTCCATTTTAATATCTTGTTAATATCCTTTCCCAAAACCCATGAAAGCTTGAGCTAGTTAACACTGAAACAGATAAAGAGAAAGGAGAAAACCAATCTTTCCAAGAGGACTTTGCAAGTAAACTCTCATAGATGACAGAGCTCATACCTAGCAAGGGACACTCTTGGATACCAGATCATAATTCTTTCCCTCCTCCTGAGGATAATGCATGTGGTGCTGAGAGTCCCAGCCTCTGACCACAGTGAGAGGGGAGTGGTTCCCCAGCCGGGCATCAGGAATGCTTGCTCTGCTTTCCCAGGTGAGACCAGGCAGCTCTCCACCACCCACAGCTGCAGGGTCCCTACAGTCCCACAGGGACTCCTCTCGCTGGGCACCCCTTCCCACCTTCAGAGAGCAGAGAGCAGAGGACTCACAGAACAACAACTGCTCTTTCTGGAGAGATTTGATTCCAGTGCTGTATCTCCAATTTACGACCCTGTATCCTTAATCTGGCTGGAGATCCAAGATTGGTAGAACCTGTTCTTACCATGTGCTGGTGAGTTCTGCATGTGCAATCTGCCCCATGGGGTATTCCTCTATATCCATCAGACCGAAACTGAGGGGAGAAGGGTTCCATTTTAATATCTTGTTAATATCCTTTACCAAAACCCATGAAAGCTTGAGCTAGTTAACACTGAAACAGATAAAGAGAAAGGAGAAAACCAATCTTTCCAAGAGGACTTTGCAAGTAAACTCTCATGTTTCTGAGGCCTCAGAGTCCCTTCCACATGGAGCATCTAGAACATTCTACATTGAGCACTAGCCACATGGTCACAGGGCCAGATGCAAAACCAGTCACTGTAGCCCAGCTTTACTTCCAACACCCTTTGAGTGGCCTCAGCCACACGAAGCTTTATTGGCCTGTGACATGTGGTCTCTTGATGTTGATGGGAAGACAGTCTTTGAGGCCCCTTCTCCATCTTAAAAAGAGGCAGAGGCTCCCGCAGGCGGGGGTGGGGGGAGCTTGCTCTTTTGACAGAACTTGAGATAAGCATTTGCATCTGGGGCTGCTGCAGCAGGTCACCTGCTCTCTGAATAAGCATGTGCTGAAGGCTCACAGGTGGACAACATGTTCCCAGAATCCCTGAGTTCTCAAGGTAGAGTTTACACACATGCAGCCTGTGTGTTTTATTTCCTCTGACCCTGCTGTCACTTGCCAGTTGTTCCAAAGCTTAGGCATGCCTGGTTATAGAGTTGGAACTTTTTAAGACAGGACAGGAAAATTTCATAAAACTGCAGTGTCTAAAACACCAAGTGTAGTTGAAAGAATTTCATATTTATTTCAGCTGTAAAATAGAAGGAAATGGTCCATACTCATATATTTTCAATCATTTGTCATTCTGTGTTGATTCGCTTATTTTGCGAAAGGCACTGTGCTAGGTCCCAGGTTTTCAAAGAAAGGCAAGACCCAGCCGTGCCCCTGCAATGCTCTGTGTTCATTCCTGGGATAGGTACCAACTGGTGGCAGTGGCTCAGGGACAGGCTGCCCAGCCTGCCTGCGCTGAGAAGCCCTTCAGACCCTGCTGGGTGAGCGCCTGCATGCTCTGGCCATCTCAGATATTCGAGAACTGAGCTGCTCCAAACTGGTGACAAATTGAAGATACTTGGACTTGAGGCAGTTTGCAGGGTCTGACAGATTGCAGTGACTTTTCTGCAGCCCCAAGCAACACTCAGAGTCCCATTCTCATCAGCATGTAGTGAGGTGGGGGACCTGAAATTGAGCTGGACCAGGGCTTTGCCCCAAGGAGCTAACGATCTAGGGAGAGAGACGGACACCGGCAGATTCTGAGGCGTTCCCTAACGTCGTTTCAATACGCAATGTGTGTACTCATGAAGCCACAGCACGTCCCTGTGGACCTGTAGCTGGAATGAGAGGGAGGCTGGAGGGGTCAACTGGGAAGACCCTGGAGGGGCTGGTGGGCACCCACACCACCTTAGCTAGCTAGGTGGCCTTGGGCAATTCATTTAGTCCCACAGCAGCTCTGTGTCCTCCTCTATGAAATGGTGACAACACCTGCCTCCCATGTCCCAGGTGAGGATTAAACGTGATAATACGTAAATGCCCCAGGCCCCGCTTTGACAGACAGCAGCAACTTACTGAGCATCTGTGAGTCTGAGAAGCAATTTCATGGGGTAGTAAAAGTGAATTTCCTGCACCAGTTAATGACCCTGAGCCTAAAGAAGAGACAAGGTCTTCCATGGGCAAATAGTAGCCAGGGACCAAGGGTCGCAGATAGCAAAGGACGCAGGAGTGACCCCATCAATGAGGATGACTGGGCAGTCCTGCATAGAGCTGGCTGGAGACCTTAGTTTCTAAAAATTAGAGGTTACCTGTCTATCCATCTATCACCTAAGTCCCCTCTCTCTGCCCGCTGCCCCTCTCTCTCCCTGTCTCTCTTCTTCCATCTGTTTCATCTGTCTCTATCCTTAGGTCCCACACCAGACCATTTGAGTCAGACTTTCAGGAGTGGAAGTGGGAAATGTGCATTTTTTTGGTAGACACTGATGGGATTATGTATCCTATGGAAAAGGCCCCTCCCACAACCACCTGAATGGTTCCCACAGGACTACGGGGTGGTACATGTGGCACTGCCACCTGGCACAGTGGGTTAGTCCAGTTGGGTATGTCTCCCCAGATAATCAGAGACATTGTAGGAACTTCTGATCCAAGAAAGGGAAGTCCATCTCTCTGTGCCGGCTGGGACTGTGTGTTGTGAAGCTTGGGAGCTGTTGACAGCCGCACCTCCCCATGTTGACAGGGCAGAGGAGGTGACGTGCTCAACGGGATGAAGTAAGAGCACAGGGGAGAGATAGAGGTCTGCAGGGTGCCAGGCCTGCATGAGTCCCGGACACATTCCTGCAGTGGGTCCTGGCATGCACTCCAAGCCCTCACTATCAACCCCCACTGGCTTCAGCTGGTCAGGTGGGGTTTCTGCCACTTGCAGCTAAGGAGCTCCCCATCAGTCCCGATCCTGAACCCACTTCAGGAATCACCTCCAGAGAGCATTTTTCTAGACACCCTTCAAGTGCTATCAAGTCCAGATCCTCGGAGAACATTGTTTGGAATCTGTCATATAATCTTCAAGATTTCTGAGATGGTTTAGTCCTGTGATTTGTAAACTAAGTTCTTTCCTGTAGCTGGATATAGTTTGCAAACAAATCTTACATGGGTTTCATAGATAGCTAGATAGGTAGTGCAGAGATGATTGACAGGTAGATAATAGAAGGAGACAGGTAGGTAGAGACAGATCGATGGTAGATAGAGACTTGATCGACAGACGGATAGTGGGAGGAGACATACAGATAGACAAATGATGCATAGAAGGAAAGAAAGAGACGGTAGACACATAGGTAGATACATGGATGGACGGATGGACGGATGGATGGACAGGGAGAAGATAAATTAAAAGTAGGACTGGTGCCCTTAAATATCCAGATCTACTCTCCCCCAATCACATCAATTTACAAATGGAGAAACAGAGGCATGGGGGGTGGGGTGGGAAGCACCAACAGTTCACAAAGCCACACTGGCAGTGCTGTGACCAGACCAGAAGGTGGACCTCTGTGTTTGGGAGCAATGGTCTGCAGGTGAGTGTCACAGTGACTCAGTGGCTCACCCTAGGTGGCTGAGTTTGAAAGCACTGTCAGACCTGCTTCTCCAGAGTTGGGTGCCGAGAACTGGGGACTTGCAGCTGCTGCTGCTGGCCACACCTAGGAAGAGGGAAGGCAGCTTGGAAGTTCCCTGGAACCAACTGCCTTGCACAGACGAGGTGCCTGTGAGTGATTCTGAAGGACGTCTCACTAATATGTCTCCCAAGACATCCCCAGCCACACGGAGGAAGTGCTCCCTCCCCTGGCTGCCTGTCAGCCACTTGGACCACGGCATACCTGAGCCCTTGGGCTCCCTCTGTGTCCCGATCACCTTCCTTGCCTGGCTGGGTGTGTCACCTGCTGGCTCTCCAGCCTGGCCACTTCCACTTTCCAATGGTTCATGGCTTCTGTATGTCAGAACATTCCCCGTAGGGCCTGGCTCAGAGGCCAAGAAAGGGTTTCTTCAGGGAAGGGAGTTTAGATTCCACACTTTCCTTCTAGCCATGCCCAGAGACCCATTTCACGCACTTGCTGGCTCCAGCAAAGGTCCTTAGGGTGCAGCAGTTACACTTGGAGTGCAGCTTGGTTCTGGGTTTCCACACTGCCTTCAGTCTTTTCCAGCTGAAAACTCAATGGAAGGCATTTCTTTTATCTGGGCCCCCTCAGACTCCACCAGCAGAAGTGATAAGGCTTAGGGCCTTGAGGTGCTAGGTGCTTTGAATTCACATCTGCCGGGTGACAGTAAGCCAATGATTCTCTCGTAAATTAGTCCTCATTTTCATGTCCCTAGCACAGCACCAGACGACCAGGTAAGCCTCGATCGAGGTGTCCCTGTACACGTGGAGACCCTCTCCTGGCCAAGGTGTCCTTGAAACTTACCTTCTAAAGCAGGTTACTTGGGGGCACTAGCATGATTAAGC
>NW_007730224.1:30737-36652 GCF_000696425.1 Galeopterus variegatus
AAGGTGTCCTTGAAACTTACCTTCTAAAGCAGGTTACTTGGGGGCACTAGCATGATTAAGCTGCACAACAAGCATAAACTACAAATGTGCCACATGGTCCCCTAATTAGGAGAGACTTTTTCAAGGTGTCCTTGAAACTTACCTTCTAAAGCAGGTTACTTGGGGGCACTAGCATGATTAAGCCGCACAACAAGCATAAACTACAAATGTGCCACATGGTCCCCTAATTAGGAGAGACTTTTTAGGACACCAAGGTTAAACTAATCACCTGGGCTGTGGATGACCTGTGCCCATTAGCAGACAATCTTGTTTACAAATGGCCTGTCTGGCTCTGTTGAGAACTGGAATCTTTACCACCCTTTGAAAGAGATCTGTCAGCAGTGCAAACTTGTTGCTCCATAAGGAAAGCTAGTAAGGCAGAGCGGTGGACTCTGGACAAAGTGAAGGCATCTGGGTTCAGAGGTACTTGCTCTTATGCTTCAGTAAGGGGACAACCACTCTCAAGAGAAACCTTTCCCTATTCCAGTAATTCCAGTCCTCTGATGTCAAAGCCAGCAGTCTGGTGGAGGTTTCTGCTTTCCATTGGGGGCTCTGATTGCGGAACCACAGGGCACATCTCCACCCACGGATGTGACTGGACACATGCAACTCTGGGTCCCTATACCAGCTAGCATCATGCTCTGCATACGTCCCAAGCCAGGGACTCTGGACTAAGCTTAATCCGTAAGTTTACAGGACTCCATTAGTTGATACTTCAGTGTTGATTTTAAGTGGGCATTTTAAATGCCTCCACAGGGCTTCTTATTTGTGTTTTATACCCAGTCACTTGCTCTGTGGTTCTGGGGGCTGAGCCTGGCCTGTGGCATGTGGACTTCATTTAGCAGCCTAGGTCCTGCTGTCCAGGGAAGCGTTGGCCCTGGGTCCTTACTCTGCATTTAATACGTTAATAAACATGTTTTCAGTGATCCCTGCTCCCTGATATCTGGCATATTAACAAGGAAGTGCTGCTAGGGGAATAGAAACCAGAATCATACCATCAGAAATCATAGTTGGAGGGAAATCCTTTCCCTCTTGTGATTGTGAGCTGGCTTTTTTATTATAATAGAAAACAGAGGGGATGAACAGCTCCACCCTTTCGAGCACTAAGAAGGTGGCAGCGTTTCAGGCACGTGGGCTTCACCTCCAGGATTAAAATGTTGATAATCCAGGAAGCTTTTGTTTGTCTTTGTTCTGGAAGCAAACTAAAACTGGTTTCAGATGAGGAAAAGAGAAAGTGTCATACAGCAGGAAGACTAAAAAGAAACTTGTATACCAGGCACAGTTTTTAAAACACAAAGTCCATGATTACACCTTCCAGGAAGTGGAGTTTTGTTTTGTTTTGTTTTGTTTCGTTTAAGAAAAGAAAACTTAAGTGCTCTCCCCTGTGTAAGAGCCCTGATATGTGACACGGACTTTCCACCAGTGGCATTTTTATGCCTTGGTCCATGTGCACATTATAGAAAAAGCACCCAGGTCTTAGAGAGGCTGTATCTACTAATTCGACTGTGCTCACTGAGAAATACACATGAGGTATTTCAATCTGGCAAGGCAAATGCCAGCTACCTTGAACAAAGGCCAATTTTTCAGTAATCAGAGCCACCAGAGGCCAGACTTCTTCAGAGCTGGATGTTTAAATTCCTGTTTATTTGGGTATGGCACCAAACGAAGCATTTTCTTTATGTTCCAGCAGTTTCTGGAAAACCAGCTGTTCTAAATTTTGTTTAAAACATTTGTTAAAGTCACCAATAAATGAGAAAGAGAAGGAATTGAGCTGGCTTTGCAATAGGAAAAAGTTCTCAAGTTTCCTTAAGCAAGATGGGTTTTCCTTCTAGATTGATTTTATATTTTAGGTTGTCTTTAGGGGATTGTTGTCATCCAGGCATTGAAGGGGAAGGGTTTTTCCATTCTCCGTCTTCCTCAGGCATGTCCCAGCTAATGTGACGTTAGGCAGCTGAGGGCACTCATGCAGGCCAGGAGGACTGGGTCAGCCTCAGCCTTTGGAGGCAAGTTCAGGAAAAGGAGCACCAAGCCTAACCAGCTGGGTGGCACATATGGAACTGTCACCAACTCCTCACACGCACCCACAGGTACTAAGTTGGGAGAGTGTTTTCATGGGGAATGTCACTGAGAGGGTCACCGAGGAGCGGTGGGGATGGAAATCCTTGAGTGATGAGCCCCCAACACTTTATGGAAAGCATTTGTCTGGAGTAAAATACTTGCCTCCACCTGGACACAGTGGGGCCTGGAGCGGCAGGACCCTCCCCGCAAGAGAGCCCCGTGTCCACCGCTGTCTCTCAGAGAGCTCACCGCTTTGAAATGCATACCCAACCACACAGCCTTTCCTGGTCCCTGGGTCACCCCCAGAGGTGAGCAGGTCTTCCTCAGTCACTGAACGTGGCACAGACACAGAACTTCTGAGAACAGCGTATGAACTAGACATTCCATGCAGTGGCCCCATCTTTCTCCTGAAAGTAGCAAATGCACCGTAAGGACCAGGAACTTCCTTCAAAACTCTACTTTTCAGTTCTGCCTAACGTGGTGAACAGAACAGCCACTCCGGCCTCTGGCCCACACTGTCCCTGTTCTTGCGTGGGCTGCCCTTCCTCCTCCCACTGTCTGCCAGACCCCCTCTCTCAGTCTGCTTCATGTCCCAGACATGTCTCCCCTTCTCTGTGTTGACCCCAGTGCCCTGTTTGTGCAGCCGGCACTACATGAACTCTTCCAGGTACAGATTTCCTCTCTCTACTTAGACCACAAGCCTCTTGAGAGCAAGACCCTGTGGGCCCTGCAGCAACCAGGACAGACACTGTGCCCACGGAAGACTCAGCAAGAGGTGTGGATTAGTTGCCACTAACAGGAAAGACGTTGCCAAGTCCCACATGGGAAGTCTTGTGGGTG
This sequence comes from Galeopterus variegatus, assembly GCF_000696425.1. Classification (NCBI taxonomy): domain Eukaryota; kingdom Metazoa; phylum Chordata; class Mammalia; order Dermoptera; family Cynocephalidae; genus Galeopterus; species Galeopterus variegatus. Next base: position 33,675 of record NW_007730224.1, read on the forward strand.
AAAATGCTTTTCGCACAGAATTATAATATATCACAGTGAAAAAAATGTTTTCCACGATTCAGCTAGGTGTGCAAAGCCAATGCTGAGTACAAACAACAACCACATTGCAGCCCTCTTGACATTTCCACAATGGTGACCAATAAAAGTTGCTATTTATGCGTGCCCTGCTGGTGACACTATTAAATCTTTTGGCTGCACTGTTTGGGGAAGGTTACAGGCTGAAGCAGTGTGAATTGGAACCGTGTCTAAATTGGAATTTTATCTGGCACCATTGGCTTAAACTTGGACTGCTAACCTTCGTGCTTTACTCATACTGGAATTATTCAATACAGGGCTCACTGCTGTGTGGCATTTTTTAAAAGGGTATATGAAAAAAGAAAAACTTGGGCATGCTGCCGACACATGCATTATGTTTGGAAAGGGACATTCTCCAAAGTAGGGGGAGGAAAAGGGGACCTCATTTATTAGCATTTCAAAAATCGTCGCAGCCACAGAATGGGTAAACAAGGCAATTGCGATTAATCTAAACTGAAAAGGCACATTTTGTTTATTAGATCCCTACACTAACCAAGCTACATTTTTTGTAATAGTTCAGTATTTTTTCTTTTCTCTCTACCCTTCAGAAGTGACAGAGAAAAATCTATTTCTTGGCTGAAGTAATCTCAGATAAATTAATATCATTTTTCATATAAATTTGTTTGGGGAAACTTGAAACTGTAGCATAACCTATCGATTTCATTATTTGAATTAAGTTTAAGAAATCATACAGATGTTTGCTGTCAAAATTTAAACCTACTGTCCATTTTTGGCTGGACATTTAATATGCATTTCACCTGGTGGCTCAGTAATGTTTTACTATAAAAGTACATGTTCATGAAACATATGCACACGATTCCTCTGAAGCTTCATGGCGACAGAAGGAGTAACAATTAGCCGTTTTATTTTCCTGGGTATATGTGGTCCAAGTTGAAAGTTTTTCCTGGGCTGCTTCCAAAAAACTTTGTTCCTCATTTCTTGACCTTTTTGGAGTTTGGAATCAATGAACCACGTTGCCGTCCATAAGAGTGTCAAGCACAGAATAAAAAACTGCATCACGTCATTTTTCATCCCGGCCAGATGAGGTCTGAGTGGAGGAACAAGGCACACAGGAAAGAGCGAACATCTGAAAAATTGGCTCTGCAAGCTGGAATGTGATTCTGCTCTAAGGGGCCACTTTTTTTCCCCCCTTTCTTTCCAGAACAGGCAGGTTGTAGACAGATCTGGGTCTTAGCCTGCCACCCCAAGGGCCCCAATGTCAAGAAATAGTGATAGAACACCGTTCATTTATGCAACATCTGTAACACATATAGCAAATTATTAATAGCTCAATATGCCAATCTGCCACTGTGCATTTTTGACATAGTAGAGGCCAGGAGCACAGAAGTTTTGCAGCTCAGAAATGAAAACGGCACTCCCGATGGAAATTAAACCCAGGTGCTTTGAGTTTGTGTATTTGAGAGTGAACATCACTGCTTGTTTGGGGAGGACAAACGCTTTGCAGCTCAGAAATGAAAACGGCACTCCCGATGGAAATTAAACCCAGGTGCTTTGAGTTTTTGTATTTGAGAGTGAACATCACTGCTTGTTTGGGGAGGACAAACGCGGCGATGCTTCTAGCCCAGCTGAAGGGTTAACAGAGCTGATCTGCTGTGGACGTGGGCATCGGTATTATTTACATCACATTGTGTCACTTGATGCTAATGTCTGTGAGGCTAACAGCACTTTGAGGAGCCAATTATGCCTCTCGCAGGACGGAGGATGCTTTTGAGGACCTGAGTGGAAGCCGCAGTCCTTACGGAGGAGACAAAACCGAAGCCAAGTCACAAGCGGGAGCCGCGTCACTTCTGCCACTTGCCGTCATCCTAATTATCAGCTGCCACTAGATTCATGGAGCTCCCCTCTCTCCATTGCAGACCTTCACTGGTCTCTTCTCTCCTTTCATCAATGGCAAAATCATGCATTCACTGCTTACAAATCAACATACAAAAAGCATCCTTTAAAAAACTTTTAAAAAAATTTTTCCCCTGGAATATCACTCATTTGAATGTTTCAACTAGCTGCGTCCCACATTTTGGCAGATATACAGTCCAATCTTTCGAAGCCACTGTGCTGGATGTCTGCAGACTGGAAGGCTACACCTGGACTCTCTGCCATGACATTTTAGCTACTTCCCCTGGACTTTATCTTATTTATCTTTAAACCACTTTATTAAGGTATGATTGACATACAAAAGTCTATACATATAAACACCACCACTTCCCCAGACCCTTAGGTAGGAGGCAGAGGAGGGGGCAGCCGTGGAGCAACTGACCAAGCTGCTCCCAGAGAACCGAGAACACCCTACAGAGACCCTGTAAATCACCAGGTTGGAATAAGCTGAAAACCACACTGGTTATTGAGCTACTTTTTTTTTTTCTTACTAATCAATGGGCGGGTGGTGGTGAGCAAAGCTGGATTAGTTATAAGTAAAAGGATTTTACTTTTCTCTTCACACGAATTGTAATGCATCAAATTCTGGGAATGCTTCACTGTGGAGCAAACTGCGGGCGTGTTCACTGTGTCCACTCACGGACCATGGAGAAACACCGGAACAGACGGGGCGTTCAGCAAAAGGGCCAGCACCTGTAGATCTCAGGGTGCAAGTGTTCCCCGTGGTTACAGCCAGAGACAGGGACCCGGTCATGTGAGCAAGCCTACAAGGAGAGGGGAGAGGGCATTTAGTTCAAATGTGCATGGAGGCCTCTGTGTGCCAGGCACTGGGCTGGGCACTGGAGAAAAATCAAAGGTACCAATGCCTGAGGGGAAGAAAGGGGCGTTCAAGAAGAGGCCTGATCTGCTGGCTCTGCAAAGCAGGGGCTGTCTTACATTTGACGGGAGAATTAATTTCACTGGTATATTATGTCGTATGATTTACTTGGACTTATCGCCTGAATTTTTTT
>NW_007730224.1:37406-38348 GCF_000696425.1 Galeopterus variegatus
TTTTTTTAATACATTGGTTTTTTTTTCTTTTTCCTTTACTTTTGCCAGCTTGACCAATTACTAGTCTTTCCTTCTCCTCTTGGTTCATTTGGACATTTTGCTGTGAGTTTGGGCTCCTGTCAGTGTCACCTTCTGTGGTGGGCATCTTCCGCTGGCCCTCCAGCCCCAGATTCCTCCCCATCTGCCTGCCCTGTGCAGGGGCTGACCTGGGTAGCCCACATCAACGGGCTTCTTTGCTCGGGGCCTTCTGGTGACACTCTTTGCTTGGCCAAACTCTGGTCAGACCCCTTTACCTCCTCCTAGGCACATCTGTGTACTTTCCTGTAATATTCAGTTGTAGCAAAGAACCCTCCTGAGCCAGTTTAGAGAGAACCGCCCACCCTCCATATCTGATCACCCTCAATATCTGACCCGCCTCCTCATCCTCCACCATCCCCCAGGTGATGTCTGATCACGCTGACCTGTCCCCATCAAGAATCCTGGTTGTTCAGTTTAGCCAAAATCCCCCTTACCCCCGACATTTCTTCTTAGCAATTTTCCATCCACTCACCCCACCCCATTCCTTGGCTACACACTCCCACTTGCCCATGCTGTACTCAGAGTTCATCCCAATTTCTCTCCCCGCCTATAAAATCCCACTGTCAAGGTCCCTGTACCTATTGCGATGATCCAGAACAAAGTCTCCCTCACTGATCTTGAACAAATGTTATTGATCATTTCTTCCTCAACTCTGGTTAGATTCAGGCAATGGGGAGCCACAGCTGGAAACCAGAGGTGGTGTACTCCATGCACGGATCCACCGCATTCCACCTGCAGCCCCTGGAGGTGGTTTGAGTCCTTCCAGGAAAGACCTCAGCTATTGCCAAGAAGCACCCTGCACACAATGGTGACTCTGCTCTCCTATGTTCTGATTCCTTGTCCTGTTAACCCTGGGTGGGGTCT
>NW_007730224.1:38628-44156 GCF_000696425.1 Galeopterus variegatus
AGTCCTTCCAGGAAAGACCTCAGCTATTGCCAAGAAGCACCCTGCACACAATGGTGACTCTGCTCTCCTATGTTCTGATTCCTTGTCCTGTTAACCCTGGGTGGGGTCTACAGGGGAGGCATTCATCTCTGGGGCATCAAAGTCTCCCTGCTTGCCCTTTATGGGCATTTCTCAAAGTTCTCACTTCAAGTGTGCCCTGTTTCCTGCTGAGACAGGCCGAGAAAGCTTCCCTTCTTTGGAAACCATCATCAGACAGACATTTCTCTAAGATGATGTAAAAGCAGAGTCTTAAGTCCTTCTGCCAAAAGATATCCTCTTCCTCCATTTCTGCCTGACCCCTCAGTTACTTTGCCCACCCTCTCGTCCCCAGATGAGGCCCTGGGAATGACTTATTTCCCCCTTCGCAGCCCTCCACTCGCTCCTAGGTTTGCTGCAGTAATTTATTACTTTATTTCGAGATTATTATTAGAATTTCCTTTGCACCGCGTCTCTTCTGTTTCAAGAAGCTCAGGCGTCTCCAGACAACGTGCCATCATTCATTTGGATTTAACTACGTGTCACAGGAGACATCGAGCCATCGCTCCTCCTCCTCATCATCGTTGCCTAGCCTGAGACCCTGTTCTGACCCATTCCCTTGAACACAACCTTATTTTAAATTTACAGTTGATATTGTTTTGGATCGATGAGAGTAATGCGACTGCTCATAATGTCTCACAAAGATCCTTCTAGATGTCTCAGTATGAAGTACTCAATCCCTGATCAATTAAATTCTTACTTTTTTTCCCCCTTAACTACCAAGTCAGGACATTCTAATTGCATAACATACATTATTGGGGTTATCAGACTTTTTTCAGTGCTGGATATCTGGTTTGAATGTGGGCCCAGAAATGATGAAGTCTTCTCAACAAAGACCAGTTTCTCTGCCAGGAACTCTTGATGTGTATATAGTACTCAACAGCTAGAAGGTGGAATTATCTTTCAGTATAGGAGATGATAGTGAATAGATTCTTAATCCATTGTTTGGTTGCATTTGGCTCTGACAGAAACTTTTATACTTTGAGCATTTGGATGCAGTTTTGAGGGATTCCCAATACTATGTAATCAATTCCTTTTTGCAGAGTGTGATAAAATCATCAAGTATTAGAAAAAGTAAATACAAATGATTAACATGTTTGGGTCAGAGTTTAATCTTAAAAAAAATCATGGCCATTCAAGCTCACACATTAAAACTCATATTTCAACCATAAAATGACAGGTTCAGGCAACTCTAGAAACCAAATATTTTGCTGAGATACACCTTTGGAGCCAGATACTCACAACGGCCCTAGGCATTATCAAGGCCATGCCAATGTAGTTTAATCCTATCTACATCCCGGTAGTTCATGAGCCTCTCGCCATGTCCTGCAGAGTGTTTCCAGGTGTAAAGCTTCACTTATGCACACTCCTCCTGGAGTCAGGAGCACACTGCAGCCCATGCAGACTCTGCTAATGAAGTGGGTCTGAACTGCATCAGGGGCAGCTGCCTACACTCAGGTGCAACGTGACTACAAGTCTCATTACAAAACACACATTCAACTGAATCACAGTTTGCAAAATAATTATTAACTCCATCAAAAATTACCTCTCCTGTCGCATAGATTTGCCATGATAAATAGTGTTGAATTAGCACTGGCACATGGGACCATGCTCCATGTGTTTCTGCCCTTGGTAGTTCTATTCACTTGCAAAACAGAGCAACCACTTGTGTGCACACATACCAGAAGGTTCCCCCACTCAGGCTGTCTTCGGTACAGTGCAACGTACAGCAATGCTGTTTGGTCACAAAAGCAACAGTCGCAGATTTTGCTTCCTTTGCTGTGACCAACCTTTGTGACTGGTTACCCAAGTGTTCCAGCAAAATTGTGACTTCTCTGGGATCATTTACTTTTTTTTTTTTTTTTCCATCTTGAAGGGTGTGATTTCAAAGAGTGGCTTTGTTCTCTTTCTTTCTTTAACAACAAAATTAATCAGTTTTGTATTCTTGGTTCTCATATTCTGTTTAATTTTAACTTGGTCTGGAAAAACTTGAGGTATTTACCAGTGAGCTCACTGTGCTTTGGTGAGAATTGCCTCCTTCATGCAATGACTAGGCAAAGTTTCATAATTGGCCATGAAGTAGATGCCACATAAAATGGGCCTCCTCTGGGTCAAAGATGTCCAGTTTTGAGGAAGATTCCAGCTTGACTGCCGATGCTGGTGTTACTCCTCAGCCGGAATCCCCACTGGACCCTCATCCTGGAGCCCCACTGGGACCCACTGTCTGTATTTTCACTCTTTACCACTGTCTTTTGTGCCATTTCCCTAAGTCATAGATTTTATTGGAACACTAGAGCCATTGATTCACTTTTTAAAAGATGTTCGACTATGACACAGTAGCATGACACAAGCGTGAGTGTGTCAGCACAGGTGATAACTAGTGATGTGAGATCACGCAGGAGACACGAACTGCAGGAAGTGAACACAGTCCAGACAGACTTGGTTCCTGTAGCTCTGTGCAAACTCTAAGAGCACGGGGATTGTCACAAAGTCCTAGTTATTCTAACAGTCCACATTTGTGAAATGATGACAGATAAAATAGTTTGATTGCTCTTTTCCTCTGGAAACCATGACTGTGAGATGGCAGGGAACCCCCTGGGGGGTCTCTGGCCACCCGGCGAGGGGTGCAGAGGCTGTTCTGCCCATAGTGCTGCCCATGCACCACCTGCGACTGTCCAGCCTCCATCCTCGCCTCTCGGTTGGGGCCAGGGTCAGCTCAGCCAGCTGGCACCGTGGCCTGCTGGGTCCCAAGTTCTAGGCTGCCACAGCTGGTCCTGGGGTTTCTAGGGTCTGCTTTGCTGCCTGGGGACCAGTGGGGCCAGTTCTATCTCCAAAGCCAGATACAGCGCCTTCTCTATTCCCAGCTATCAAATCTTACTCGCTCCTGAAGGTTCCCCTTGTAGTCAATTCCTCCTGATACAACATCACTTCCTGGACAGATTTTATGACAGCCTCTCAGGATTCTTATAAACGATGGCTGCAGCTTTTCTTCTGCTTAATCGACTTTCCCTGGTTGAATCCAAAGCAAAAACTACAAAAGGTTTTTCACTTTAATACATATTAGAAAGTATTTCAATATCATTGTCTTTTGGTACATAGAAAAAAATCACAACACTGTTGTACTAAAAAGTGTATTTTTCTTATAGGATCTTACATTTTTCTTTTTGGATTACAGACAGAATTGAAAACCTGTTTCTTACATTAAAACATTTCCAGGAAATAAAATAGTGTGTGCTCCATGCAAACCTTAAGCACTGTTGTTAGGCCAACCTGGAGAGGCCAGCAATGCTATCCTAGTGCCCTTCTTCCCCCACTTCCTCATTCTCCAGAGCCCTGAGCTCTGTTTCTCCTTAATCCTCGACCCTCCTGTGGCCAAGGCCACCCAGGGATGGTCTCCATGTGACGCGCACAGCCAGGCTCTGAGCTGGAAGCGACGGGGCTGCCAGGCAAGCAGGAAAGCCTGTTGAGTACGAGGCCTTGGGACAACCGAGCTGGCTGGAGGAGCGGGAGGAGAGAGGAAGAGGAGCCAGAGGCGCGGGGAGGAAGGACAGACGTGGAAGTGCGGGGAGGCCAAGAACTGTCCCAGACGCGGCTCTCCGCGGGCGCCGAGAGGGGCCGTCGGGAGTGGGAGAAGACGCAGGACCGTGTGTTCTGGATCCCTCCTGAGCTTTTTATGACACATTATCTGGTTTGTCCAAAACACATGTTTTATTACACGAGAAAGAAAAACTTTGGCTGAATTGTTTGAATTATTAAGGCTCCGTCCAGCCGTTTCCAGGGCTTTTGAACTTAGATTCTTTTACGGTTTTATAATCCTGTGCTTTTGGAAACCTCTCTGCATTTTCTCCTGGTATAGAAGCATAACGGATCGCCACTCCAAGATGTTTTATGACGAGGCGATTTCCTCCTGGACTTCGAGGTAAATGATGAGGTTGAAAATCCTTTTGTATCACGAAAGCCCTGGTGTTTCATACTCATGTGGAGGACGTCACAATTTTCAAACTCCACCTTGTACTTTTTCTCATTTCATCCTCCCAAACACGCAGGACGGAGCAGGAAACATCATCTCTGCTCCGTGGATGAGAAACTGAGACTCAAGGCAGCTGAGTCCTGTGCCAGGATCCCACGCGTAAAGGACCTCTGTTTCTGGGGTCACTGCTCCTCGCACGAGCACCCCAGCATGGGTCTCCATGATTCTCAGCCAGGAGGCAAGTGTAAAGATCCTCTTTCACCCCCTCTCATGTCACAGATGAGGGCACCAGGGGTCAGAAATCTCCTGGAACCCCCATACCCTGCACCTCCGGTGGCTCTTAGGTCGCAGAGCTGTCCGGACCCCGGCTCCCAGCCCTGATGCTTTCTTGATCCTCAGCTTCCTGCCACTCTGATAGCTCCGTCTCCTGAGCATAGTGGTGCACTGGGAAGAGTCCTTTGTTTCATTATGGTTGGGGATCAGTATTGGACCTGGAAATGATCTTCGTTCTTTTCCTGCATTTCCTCCCACACCTTAAAATAGCAGCACAGCTATGTCACAATGATAATTGTGAAAATTCCAACGGCTCTTTGGTCAGAGGGAGTAGATGCTAAGTTAAAAATCCTTTTGAATGGAACGGCAACGTGTACACAAAGGAGGCCTCCCTTGGAGCTGGACTGGGCACATGCTCCTCTGTGACAGGGGCTCTAAATTCCCATGCAGCCTCTGCAGGCTCCAGGTAGCCAGGAGAGGAGAGGGGACACAGCTTGTGAGATGGGCGGGCCCTGGTTGTTCTGAAGGTGTGTCCCCTTCCCTGCGCACCTCCCTGCCACAGCTGCATGAGATCAGGAAGCGCTGGAACATCCTGCTCTTGCTTCTGAAATAAAATGAGTTTAATCTTTGCAAACTCAGTAAAATGTTCACAAAAGCAACATTTTTGAAGAGTGCAAAAAAAAAAAAAAGGTACTGTGATCATGAAGAGCATTAAGAACTCCCATTACTTTAGTTCAGACTATGGGACAAATGAGGGATATAAGACTATATTTGAGAAAAAGATGTAATATTCTATTACCAGGTTTATAGCTATATATAAAATCCAAGTACACGGCTCCCAGCTACTCACCCTAGTCTGTTCAAACCACTAATAAATGGTGAATTCTTTAGTTTAAAGATTGTGACTCTCACCTTTAAGCTTTCATAACTGTTGGAAGAGAGGAAAACTAAAGCTACCTAACCTCGTTTACTATTTCCAAAAGAAAAAAAAAATCGGGGAGATTTGAATCCTTTGCACAGAAGGGAGAGTTTCATCCGAAAGGCATGGCGCAGATAACACTCGCCCTCTCACGCAGCGAGCGCAGGGCCTGGTTTGGAGAAGGGCTGCCAGGAGCGTGCCCGGGCTGGGCGTTCAGGGCAGAGCTCAGCAGAATGGCCGGGCCTGTTTCAAGGTGGGAGCAGGAGTCTGGGCCACGGGGGCCCAGCGCCA
>NW_007730224.1:44259-49295 GCF_000696425.1 Galeopterus variegatus
TGGAAGAGAGGAAAACTAAAGCTACCTAACCTCGTTTACTATTTCCAAAAGAAAAAAAAAAATCGGGGAGATTTGAATCCTTTGCACAGAAGGGAGAGTTTCATCCGACAGGCATGGCGCAGGTAACACTCGCGCTCTCACGTAGCGAGCGCAGGGCCTGGTTTGGGGAAGGGCTGCCGGGAGCGTGCTCAGGGCAGAGCTCAGCAGAATGGCCGGGCCTGTTTCAAGGTGGGAGCAGGAGTTTGGGCCACGGGGGCCCAGCGCCACCTGCTTATTGCAAACAAGGCCCTTCAGCAATACCAAACAAATCAGACTGCCAAGAAATTTTTTTTTTCTTGTTCCTAACTTTCCCATAAAAAGATTCAGGTAAATGTAGCATGACGAGCCAATTTAAGCCAATTTCAAAGTTATTTGAGTAATTGGTTATTAAGATAACAGTCTCAAATTTCAATTCAGCAATTATTGTCTTAAAGACACAGACTCGGCCTCAGAAGGAAAGTGTGCTGTGGGTTAAAGTGAAAGCCCCTTGTTTTCTGGGGATAGCAGCTCTACCTGACGAGCAGGGGCCAGCCCTGAGGACATGTCCTTCTCCAACAGGAGCCTCAGCGAAGACGTTTCCAGAATACAACACAATTGTGCTTCCATGCACAGAACCAAACCCCACCCTGGCCTCAGTTACTATGAGGACCTGTGGAACAGTAATTCCTTGATGTCTGTCTGTCTGACTCTGTGTCTGTCTGTCCATCTCTGTCTCTCTCTCACATACACGGGGGCGCATGCACACACACACACACACACATACACACAAACACAAGCAAGTTTTCACCCTAAGTTGAGACCTGCAAAGGGGTTTCTTCACTGTGTCCCAGAAGATAGCAGCACAGCGTCAAGTGAAGTCTCCTGATGGAAAAGATGGCTTTGGCAGAGGTTCTTGGTGGAAGGCCAAATTCGCCTTTCTAATGATGGGTGGAATTACCTCTGAAAAGCCTTACAGTAAAGAAATACAAAATGCTCAGCTGATTCCCAGCTAATCAACCCCCTAGGATGGATGGCTGTGACCAATTATTGCAAACCGCAAGATAATCGCCAAGCCCAGGCTGCAAGGGACTGACTTTTAGGCACTACGGTTGCTCTACAGTTTTCAAAACAAACAGAAATCCTTGATCCTGGATAGCACGAGGAAAAATATTCGTCAAAGAAGCAAACTTTCTAAAGAACGCAAGGTTTGAGTAGGTGTCAGGCACCTCCTGGGCACCAGGCATCAGGTTTTATATGAATCAACTCATTTGCTTCTCACAACAATCCCACAGGGAAGGGAATTTTAAGTTGCTGAAAGCAAGACTTAATGAGCTTAAGTCCTATAGGACTTATAGGTCCTACAGGTAGCAGGATGCTAGGGGCTTGGAAGACAGCCCCTGCTCTAAACGCCAAGCCCTAGCCCCTAAACGAGGTTGTTGCTGTGGTGTAGAGACCAGCATCCAAAGCCATGCATGACTCCAGGAAGCCAATCCTAGGATATTCCCAGCATCCAGCAGGAAGATGCTTTCACACATCAGTCATTCCTCCTCTCTTTCCATGTACAAACATGCATCGGGTGCCCACCCGGGCAAGCAGGGCTACTCTGAATTACAATTGAAGGCCCACAGAAAAGAGAAGTGCTTCCAGTGGCAATAGGTCAATTCCACACTGGAAGTCACTGCTAATCCCTGAGGACTGGTGGGAATTCCTCCCTGATAGCAGCAGGGTCCTGAAGCCCCTCAGTGCCTCCCAGCAGATTGCTCCTGTCCTCTCATCACTGCTCAGCCCTCCAGGTACAAGGTGGGCTATTCTGCAGAAAGGGTGTGCTGCACTGTACAGGAACGCACACGGCTGACCAAACATGCCTGTTCTGCAAGTGTGTCTCACCGGGGGCTGCTGAGTGCCATTGCCACATTCTGTGTGCAAAGATTGCAAGGAGGCCAGGCATCCCGCCTTCCCTTCACCCCACCTCGGGAGCTGACATTTGTCATCACAAAAAATTATTTTCAGGTGGGCAGTTGAAATAAAAGATAGAAGTGGAGGTTCCCAGCAAATTCTAAATCTTGCAGGCAGATGTAGCCATGGGTTACACTCACTGTTCATTTTCCTTAATATACATCTTCTGGAATTTCTTCTCTGATTTAAGCTGTCCCAAACAAGGATCTCTTAGTGGGAATTATAAGACATATTTTCTGGGGAGGGATAGATAGGAGAGGAGTTCAGAGACACAACTTCTGGTTTGCTGGTCAGCAGTGCAAGATCGAGCTGGTTTATAGGGAGTATTTTGTCCTTACAATTTACAACTTCTTTTTAAATATATCTTTGCAGGATATTAGAGTTTAAATTCCCCTCAGGTATAATGTATTTACCCTATTACTTCCAAACTGTAAGGGCTATGCAGTCCCCTTGTTTAAAAACAGTCTTATGCACAGGGAAGTTAAGCAAACCACACATGCAAACACATGTGACCTCATGCCCCTGCACACATAGCTGGCACACACACGTACACACACCTGCCCATGCACACATGCCTCACACACAAACCCAAAGCCACTGTACCTCATGGAACGGGGCCCACCTTCTGTGGCTCATGGAAGGGTCTTTGGAAACCCTAGGACCCCATGGAACAGCTAGAAAGACACTGATTTAGTCAACCCTCTGTCTAACTTATGGGGAAAGGAAGGATCAGGAAGAGGAAGCCAGATTTTCCTAACCACAGAGCATCAGCACATCTGGGTTTGGGACGCAGGGGCTGGGTCCCGGCACAGGCTCTGGACATCAGATGCCATAGTCCTGGGCTTCCAAGCCCCACTGTCTCCATCCTCTCAGGCTCCAGCAGCTGCCACCTGCCTGCAGCCACACCACGTGCACACCAGGGCTTCCCTGGGACCCTAGCCCTGGTGCCTCACCTCCTCTCTCTGCAAGATCCCTGGGTTCCCTGGCATCTGGGCGACCCTATGCAATCCCTCAGCTCCCAGGAGCATCTGCTCCTGATGCTCCCCAGTCGCACGCTCACTCCCAGCTCCTCCTGAACCCCAGCCAGAAATAACTGCCCACCTGCTGGGCACCACGGGTCTGCCCCTGGGCATGGCGACCTCAGACTGCTGCACCTCCTCTGTGCACATCCTCTCTCAGGTGAAGGTACCACCATTCACGCAGCCCCAGAGTAGAGACCCAGGACCCACCCTCAATGCTGCCCCCAAATGAAGGTGCCAGGCACGGTGCTGGAACAGGATGGGTCTTCCAAGTTTGCAGCCTTGCCCTCCACCCTTGGCCTGGCCAGACCTGCCTTTGCCTGTCCTGGCTGTGCCTGTGGCCTCAGGAAAAAAGCAGCCAAGTCTGTAGAGACTTTCGAGAATATTCACATACGGCTTCTCATATGAGCCTCATTTAACACCCTTCAATTTGCTTTCTTTTCATTCCCATTTTCAGATGAGAAAAATGAAGCCTGAGCAGTGATGTTCAGGGACATGCTCAGGGTCTCCGAGGCAGTGCGGGGTGGGCCTGGTTCTCTGGAGCCCCACACCCGCTGCCTGTCTGCTGTAACACACATCTCTGTGCTGGGTGAAAGCAGCCCCGGCGCTCCCTGGAGATGAAGCCCAGGGCCCTCGGCCGTCCTGCCCTATCCTCCCTCCAAGGCCACCTGCCAGACTTTCCAGAACCCTCCCTGCTCCATCTGCCCAGCTCAGACCTTCCCCAAGGCCTCCAGGGCGTGGCAGGAATCCCACCTCGACCACTCACAGATGTGAGCTCCCTGTGTCAAGATCAGATGACTCACTGTCCAGCGGTGCAGACGGTCATTGGGAAGCAGTACATGAACACAATAAAAGTGAGCAACAAATTATAATAATGTCGTGATATCAAGGACATATATTTTAGCAAATTCTGAGAGAAGTTGGACTTCTGTTTTCTGGTTTGTTTGTTTTTTTTGAGATAATTGAAGATCACATGCGGTTGTAAGAAATAATACAGAGAGATCCCTTGTATCCTTTACTAAATTTACCCTGATGGTAACATCTTGCAAAACTATCCAATATGACAACCAGGAAACTGACATGGAAACAATCCACCAATTCATATTTTCCCAGTTCTACTTGTACTTAGTTGCGCATGAGTATATTTACTTCTATGAAATCTATCACATGTCTAGGTTCCTGTATCCACCACTGCAGTCAAAATACCCTACACTTCTGTCCCCACATGGACCCCTCACATTGGTGGCCCTTTTACCTCCGCCCTCCTGGTACTGCCCTCCCAGCCCCATCTCCACCCACGGCCAACCATTAATCTTTTTTATATCTATAATGTTGTCACTTCATGAATGTTGTATAAATGCAATCATATAGTATGTAACCTTTTGAGATTGGCGTGTTTCTTTTTCACTTAGTGTAAGTCTCTGGAGATACATCCAAACTGTTAAGTGTACCAATGGTTTATTCCTTTTTCATTGCTGAGTAGTATTTCCTCTTACAGATTTACCACACTGTTTAACCATTTACTCACTGAAGAACATAAATATGCATACCGTGTACACAGAAATTGCTATTTTTCAGTAGAGTAGAGTTCGTATACACCTCCAGGCAGTGGTTCTCTGTGCTCCGTACCCAGAACAACAGCCCCTGGGCCAAGGACACATTGAATCAGCACCCTCAACAGCAGAGTCATATCAGCATATGCATATCATGTAGTGTTTTTACAAACAGGCCAGTATGATGTAATTTTCCTGTATTTTGTAAATTGTCTCCACTTCTCTGTCTCAGACTGCAAGAAAGGAAAAAACCCACATGGAATACATTGAGTAATTCGATCATAAGATTTAAGTCGAGTTACTTTTAAAGTGTGGAAAAAGTGGATTATCAACTTTTTATTAAAAACATTGACTGTCTCCATGGAGACAGTTTTTTTAAAAAACCAGGGCAAAGGAAGAATGAATGGTGGTATAGACTTTGCTAAAAAGGAGTTAATGTCCTGTAAATTAGAACTCCTGGAACATTTTAATTATGAAATGCAAAAGGTAG
>NW_007730224.1:49675-55567 GCF_000696425.1 Galeopterus variegatus
AATACATTGAGTAATTCGATCATAAGATTTAAGTCGAGTTACTTTTAAAGTGTGGAGAAAGTGGATTATCAACTTTTTATTAAAAACATTGACTGTCTCCATGGAGACAGTTTTTTAAAAAACCGGGGCAAAGGAAGAATGAATGGTGGTATAGACTTTGCTAAAAAGGAGTTAATGTCCTGTAAATTAGAACTCCTGGAACATTTTAATTATGAAATGCAAAAGGTAGGTCGTGCTACTGCCAGAATGATACGTCAGCTTGTATTTCTATAGAGCAAACTGGGCCTGTAAATTATTAAGCCCTAAAAATCTTTTTTTTTTTCCCCTCAGTCTCTCATGTGCTTTTAAACTAATTCTCAGCATTAGTGTATTTGGCTACAAGTTAGGCAGGCATGTGCTTGGCCTGACAACATTCGAAAGTGCCAAGGCATAAAATTTGTAGCTCACCAGAGAATGCTCCGTTGGTTCACCATTTGTTTAAAGTGAGATGGTCTCCTTCTGACTGGTTTCTATTTTTAGTGGTTTGCACAGTCTTTAGGGGCAGACAACAGGCTTCCGGTGGGCAGGAGGCTTGCACACCATCTAGCCGGGTGTCTGGGATTTGAAAAATTTCTGCCACACAGGACCCAGAATAAGATGATTTTTTTCTCTGCCTCCCAGGCTTCTGAACCACTGTCTGCTGGCATCTCCTCTGCATCGCGACATTGACCAGCGGAAGACAACCATGGCACATTCCACTCCAGAGACCAGGGAACAGGATGCACAGGCATCAGGGTGCTGCTGCTACAAAGGGAAGGAGTAGGGCTACTAAGGAGAAGCTCTGATGGAAAGCAAAATCAGCCCTCAACGACACATAGTGCTCTCGCTGATGCACACACAATATTACAGAATTTCACTTTGGTTCACATCACTTGTTTCTGATTTCAGCAGGACAGAGCAGACCCCAGCTGATATGACAGTGGTGCCCATGTGGCAGATAATAGAAGCAGACACACATGCAAACCAACAAAATGCATGTTCAGAAATAAAGTCAAATGCCCTTTTGAAAGCCCCAGGAAAAGTAGACATGAGACAGGTAAAAGCTTATAGCTACAGCCCTCTCAGCAAGGCCGTGCGATGTGGGGTTGGGCATCTGCAATGTGGACGGTCCGAGAAGAAGGCTTCTTGGGACCACCCACCCTGAGGTTTTGCCTTCTGCCTGCAGAGACACAGGTCCCTTCCATTCCTCAGGAGACAGAAGTGTCCCCTGACTATGGGAGGGTCCTGGGCCCCACCAGCCATTTGAGGAATCCAGGCCTTCTGGAGCATTTTCCTCCCAAAGCAAAAAATGGGTGCTCAAGAATTCAGGGCTAGGAAGAGGGGACTCAACACCCCGGAACCTGACCTGCATCCCTGGGGACTGCATCATGCACCCACCTTACAGGTGAGGAAGGGAGACTTCCAGGGGCAGAAGGTCTGTGTGAGTCTTGTGTCTAGGAGGCAGTGAGACAGCTGCCCGGACTGACATCTGGAAAGTTCTACTAGGATGTGCCAGGGGAGGGAGGCACCTCTCTGCAAAGTCCCACTGCAGCAGAGCATAGAGACACCCCGTACAGAACCAGGAAGGCTCCACGGCACCAGGCCTTGAAGCAGGGTCCCTCAGTGCAAGACCCACAGCCTCAAATTGAAGAGCAGGCTCAGTCTCCTCCAGCAAACGCTCTCCACGCAGTGCCTGGGGTGCCAGGATGTACAAGTCTGTGAAATACAAACAGCGTTGTTGTGATATAAAAGACAAGCCCCAGGGGCAGAGGGAGAGTTTGTCTGCTCCGATCTAAAGCAAGTGTCCTGGAGAACAAGACTGCAGATGGGAGGAACCAGCTCAGTCCCGTGCAGAGCCCCGTGCAGATGCCACGGTGAAGGAAGGAGCTCTAGGCAGCAAGGCTTCTCTGCTGAGGGGGCTTCCTGGAGGCCAAGGTGATGTCCAGAACAGAGGAGAAGCCCTCTGCCCTACCTCCCTCCTCAGAGGCTACTGGGACACATACTGTGGGAGGGACATGGAAGGGCACAGTCCAGTTGGAGGGACCGCCTCTGTGGCCTACACAGCCTGTGCCCAGAAGAGCACAAGTGGGCATTCTGGAGAACAGGGCATGTTTTTAACCTGGCCAGCGTACCCTCCGCAGGCAGGGCTGTCCTCTCTGTTCCGATGGCCCCCATGCGGGGTCCACGCAGTTGCATCATGGCTGACTCCGTACTGGTTAGCAAGCGTGGCTCCAGTGTCGCGCTCTCCTTTCTGTCCCATCAGATGATATAAAACTCTCCTCCGGCCAGCAGGAAGCACCCAGGTGAGCGCCTCTAACACTTTGGTCCACTTGGTGCCTGCCTGAATGGGGAGTGATTTGAAGGCTGGCATCCCCCAACAGGCAGCATCTGGCCTGCATTTCTTTTTTTTTTTTTTTCCCTTTTTGTCTTTTTTCATGACCGGTAACGGGATCGCAACCCTCAGTGTCGCGCCCGTACCGTGACTGGCAACGGGATCGCAGCCCTCGGTGTTGCTCCCGCACCTCGCTCAACCAGTGAGTGGACCGGTCTCTATATGGGATCCGAACCCTCGGCGGGAGCGCCGCCACACTCCCAAGCGCCGCCCTCTACCGAGTGCGCCACCAGGCTGGCCCAAATGATGTTTTACTTTTTTGTCTTTTTTTTTTTGTGACCGGTAAGGTGATCGCAACCCTTGACTTGGTGTCGCCCGCACCATGCTCAGCCAGTGAGCGCACTGGCCACCCCTATATAGGATCCGAACCCGCAGCGGGAGCGCCAGCTGAGCTCCCAAGCACTGCACTCTCCTGAGTGTGCCACGGGGACGGCCCTGGCCTGCATTTCTTTTGAAGGCATGGAGAGCCCTCAGGGAACCATCAAGTGCCCCTGAGTCTGTCCGAGGCTGTGGAGGGACCACAGGGGGAAGGCGCCAGCTATTAGAATCAGTGCCCAAAGGTTGTGGGGCCTGTTCCCTGATGAGGCCTGAGAAGCCTGAGGCTGGCATCTTCAGTATGGCCCTGGATACTCCTGGCTTCTGAGGACCACGAGGGACCAGCTGAAGCCACACCTGGTGCAGATGCCCTGGTGCTGCGGCTCAGAGAGCAGGCTTGTCTGGGCCTGGTGGGCATCCGGTGGTATCCCAAAGAGGAAGAATGACTGGAAGCCAGAGGCTATGTTGCTGAGCCAGAGTGTCATCATGGGAGGGGTGGCGCCCCACTTGGCCACGCTACCCCAAGGACACACGCTGTCCTGTCCTGTGGTACAAATGCTCCCCTGCCCAATGCAAGGGTCACTGCAGAAACAAAATCCAGGAAATACTCACTGCAGCATCCTGCGTGGTCTGAATCCTCCAGTCTCACTGAATAACTCTTTCTTTAACATTAAAATAGATAATGGATGTTTAGTATTTAAAGTGGTTAGATGTGAAGTGTGTCCCAGCATCCAGGCCCACTGCAATCGCTGCCTGCGTTCCAGCGCATCCCAGCAAGGATGCAGGAGATGCGGACTGAGCACCTCCCACAGAAAGAGCTGCAGCCTCGGCCTCAAGCCTTCCCCACTTACCACGGAGCTGGGGCCAGGCAAGCAGACCGTGGCCATGTCACCAGCGATGAGGACCCCACACCATGGAAGGGAGCCAACTCCAGTTTCACCTCACAGCACCTAGGGCCCCACTGCCATGGGGTTAATTAGTCCCCAGGTGGTCTGAGGAGCCTGTGCCCAGTCCCGAAGCTGGCCGGGCCCCAGGGGCTGCTAGGCAGACCCCAGCAGCCCGCCATCTCTCCCAGGTGTGCTGGGCCCAGGTGGCAGCCCCAGGGAAAAGAGAAAATTGCAAAATTGTTGCTGCTAAATCAACACCATTAAAAGTAGCAATTATCCATGCTTCATGGTGGGCAGCAATTCTCGAGGCCAGCTAATGAGAAAACCTCCTCTGCTCTTGGCCACCTCTTACCCGAGTCACTGGGCTGTCTCGGGGCTTACCACCAGGGACCAGTGGACCCCAGGTGGAGGGAGACCACCAGGGACTTGTGGAGAAAGGCCGCGCCTCGTGAATGGCGCCTGAGTACAGACACCTGTAGGCAGAGCTTCCTGGCGGGTTGTCTCCATGGGGATCATTCTCGCTCCCCAATTAGAGGGTCAATTCCTGTGGTCAGGGAAGCAGGTGCAGGATGACCGAGGTGCCAGTTCTGCGTCAGTCATCGGCTCCATCACAGGCCAGCTCTGTGACCGGTGAATCAGTGTCCTCACCTGTGAACTGGGGTCTTTGTGGAGCCAACCTCGTGGGGCCCAGCAGCAACCTCCTCACAGTGGTGCCCCTGGCGAGCACACAGCAGACGCCCCTTCCTCCTGCGTCTGGGCATCCCCAGGGGCCAGGACCTTGCTTCGCACTTGTGCCCACTACACCCACTGGAAACAACTTGGGGCCCAAACCGGCATTCATTCATTTATTCTGTCAACAAACATTTACAGCGGGTAAAAAAGACATCTTCCCTCCTCATGTGGTGCTTAGTCCAGTGTGAAGGCATCAGCTCAAGAAATAAGGAAAAAACCGAACAGTATGGCTTTAGTGTGTTTTGTTAAATTAACCAAAAAAGAAAAAAAAAAAAAAGTCAGCATCCTAGGCTGGTTAGAATGTGGCAAGAAGAATGATTTCCCCATAGTACACAACATTGTAAATGAGGCAAATCCTTCTGGAATATTCTACAATAAATTCTAATGTCATAAAAATTGCGATTTCCTTTGACCTAGGAATTCCAACCTTGTGTGCTTATCCTAATTTTAAAAAAAATAATAATAATCTGTACGTGATTATTCCTTGCAGCATTATCTGTAATAGTGACATTTTGAAAATCCTGACATGCAACAAAGGATATAGCGTATCAACACAGTGGATTATGGCTTGGCCCTTAAATCTACAGTTACGGAGACCGTAGGAACTGATTACAATATAATGTGCTAAAATTCATATATATGGGTTTAGGGTTCTTCTGATCGAGAAGGAAGACTGGAATGTAAATGGGAATGTGAAATCAGTGTGTTAGTTTAGCAGGGAATGGACGCTTTTTTTTTTTTTTTCTTTAAGAGTTCTCGTGATGTTACCATGCATTTTTGTCGATAAGACAACGTAAGCAGTGGGCAGTCAGATACCCAGCACCCCGTGGGGAAGGCTGACCACAGCCAGTGCTCCTGGTATAGGATTGAGGACAGGGTCAAAACAACCTGGAACACTGAGGATTACTGTGATTACCAGCCCACTGTCCCCTTACAACCACCCAGAAAGGGAGGTGCTTTCTCTTTTTCTCCTGAAAGCCTCCACTTCAGATGATAGAGAGCTGAGTAATTGTATGGAAATGTGGATTTGGATTCTCTTTGGGAGATAGAGCGGAAAATCTGGTTGAAAGAGCAATGGACCAGGTGTGGGACAAGTGGGTTTTGATCCTTACATGGTGACATTCACACTCTCTGCTGTGGGTTGAATTGCATCCCCTCAAAATATATGTCAAAGTCCTAAGCCCCAATATCTGTGAATGTGGCCTTATTTGGAAATAGGGTCTTTGTAGATGCAATAAGTTAAGATGAGGTCTCTAGGGTGGGCTGTAATCCAGTATGACTGGTGTCCTTAGAAGAAGAGGTGAAGAGACACACGTAGAGAGGACACACGGCACGTGAAACACAGACTCAGGTGGAGGACGGCCGCATGATGGAGGCAGAGATCGGAGCGATGCTTCTGCAAGCCAAAGAGCACCAGAGCTAGAAGAGGCGTGGAAGGAAGGAGCCCCCCATAGACTGCAGAGGGAGCGTGGCTCTGCTGATGCCCGATCTCAGACTTCTGGCCTCCAGAGCCATGATTGGACAAATGTCCGTGGTTTTAAGCCACCA
>NW_007730224.1:56050-61774 GCF_000696425.1 Galeopterus variegatus
ATCTCAGACTTCTGGCCTCCAGAGCCATGATTGGACAAATGTCCGTGGTTTTAAGCCACCAGTTTGTGGCATTTTGCTGTGGCCATCACAAGGAAAATAATACATACCCTGAGTCTCAGATTCTTTGTCTGTGAAACAAGAAAATAATATTTTCCTTTATATTGCAAGTGAGTCTTCAGACCCAAAGTCCCTGAGGTAAACTGCCTTGGCCTGGGGACAGAACTCTGAGGCACAGCTCTGAGCTGGCCCAGTGTGAGCCACGCCTTGGACTCAGGTGGGGCAACCCACGACCATGTCTCAGAAGTCCCCCTGCACCCTCCGTGGGAAGAACCTGTTTTCTCAGCTGCATGTGGAGTGGCACCCACGCTGCTGTGCATGTACGGAGGTGTGCAAAAACTATTAGAACCTCTGTACCTTTGTTTTCATCTCATTCATTTAATAAACTTTCTATTTTAGAACAGTTTAGAGTCACAGAAAAATTGAGCAGATAATAAAGGAAGTCTATATACCCCACGCCCGCACCCTATTATTAACTTTTTACAACAGTGTGGATCATTTGTAACCGTCAATGAGCCAGTGTGGGTATATTATTACTAACTAACGTGTACAGTTTATCTGGATGTCCTCAGGGTTCACCTAATGTCCTTTTTCTGTCCCAGGATTTCACCTGGGTCATCACATGACATCTAGTCTCACATCTCCTTAGGCTCCTCTTGGCTGTGGCAGTTTCTTATACTCTCCTCGTTTTTGATGACCTTGACAGCTTTAGCGAGCACTGGCCAGATATTTGTGGGCTGTCCCTCAGTTGGGATCCGCCTGTGTTTTCCTCGTGGTGAGACTGGAGCTCTGTGTTTCTTGGAGGAAGACCGCAGAGTCAAAGGGCCCCTCTCCTTGCGTCATATGAAGGGTCCGTGCTATGTACGTGACTTAACACTGTGGATGGTGATCTTGGTTGCCTGGCTGAGGTGTGTTTGTCAGGAGTCTCCGCTGTCACGTTGCTCTTTTCCTCTCTCCGTGCTGCAGTTTTTGGAAGTCACTGTGTGCAGCCCATACTCAAGGGGCGGGACGTTATACTTGAAGGCGGAGTGACTACATAAATCTCCTGGAATTGCTTTGCATTGGAGATTCGTCAATTCTGCCCCATCAACTTATTATTCCATCATTTAGTTATATCAGTGTGGACTCGTGGATATTTATTTTGTACTTTGATTATAACCCAGCACTACTTTATTTATTTTGTAGCTTCGACCACTGGGAGCTCTTCCAGTTGATGCCTGTGTCCCTTTGACATAAGTGGGGTGGTTTTGCTCATTCATTTTAATTCATGTCTTTACGTGTGTTTTATAATGGCTGGCATGTAATAATTAGTACATATATACATGTATATAATGGGGGTGTGTGTAGGAGATAAACGGTACATACACAAAGTAGTTTTACTAGTGTTATTGAGAGATACAGGGTTTGGAGAGGACTGGCAGGTGTTGTCACGTGCAGCTGTCATCTTGAAGCATCAAGTTTGCAAGTTCATTTCCCACTTTCTCTTTTTTAATCCCACCACATTAGACTACCCAGCCAGGTTTCCTAAAGCCATGTTCCATACTCACTGGGAAACACTCAGTGCTCACAAATCTATCACAGCACCCTGGGCCTAACACCCCAACCACAGGATGGCAGGTGTAGGCACTATCTTTTCCAGTTTTTATTTTAAAGATACTGAGAGCAGGGGCAAGGGACGAAGGAGAGTTCAGGGAGAGACAAAGGAAGCCCGACAGCACAGGACAAGGCTGCCTCTGGATGGAGCAGCCGTGGCCCAAAACTTGCTGCCACTACACCTGGAAGCCCTTGGAAATGGTTCCATGGTGGACAGTACTCTGGCCAAGCTTTGTGGTGGGGCCTGTGCCTTGCTTATGGACACACGATGCTGAACCTCTGAGTCTCAGCGTCCTTGGGTACAAAATTGAAGAGCGACCTCTGTCCTGCTTATAGCACTGCCGAGGGAGCATTGTCTGTCAGTTCCACAGTGCTGCCCACACGTACGTAGATTGTAATCGGTATGGACCTAGGATTGGCATGATGTCACCCTGCAGGAGTGTATGAGCTCAGCAACTTCACAAAGTAAATGGCAAAGTTGCCGTGGCAGTCACCTCTGGAGTAGCTTCTGGAGCCTGGGAGTGGGAGGGTCTCACTTTCATTGTGTACCTGTTCGCAATATTTGAAAGTTTTTACCAGGTGTATTTATTTGTATACTAATAAAAAGAGAGGATAAATTATAAGGAAGTAATTAGGTCATGGTTCATCCGAAGACAGTAAGTGGACTCCAACTAGGAGCTGAGCAGTACGCTGAGACCCGAGGCCACACGCTCGAGGCAGGCAGAGCCCCGTCCTCCAGAAGTCTCCCCCTTGCAGGATGCTGATGCTCCTGCAGAAACGAGAGCCCACTCTGCTCATCCCACCTGTACTGACCCTCAAGTCACAGGTGGGAACCTTCACGTGTTCATTCGTCACTCCTTTATTCTGCTCCTCGGATGGGAAGAGTTGGGTTACTCACATCTCTCAGTTCATGCGCACCGTCGCCACTGATCACCACGACCCCACGGTTATTTCATTTTAACTAAACGTTTGTCTCTTCTCGCATTTCTACTCCTGCCAAAAGTAGTAGAAGTGCCCGGTCCAGCATATTTTATCCGTGAATCTTACACGGGTACGCATCCTTAAATGCTGCTTCGTTTAACTTGTATCATCGGTATGATGCTGAAGATGGCACTCCCCATTTCTAATCCTGCCAAAAGTAGTAGAAGTGCCCGGTCCAGCATATTTTATCCGTGAATCTTACACGGGTATGCATCCTTAAATGCTGCTTCGTTTAACTTGTATCATCGGTATGATGCTGAAGATGGCACTCCATTTCTAACTTAGTACACTGAGTGGTGCATTGGAAGGACTGATCCACCTTGCTCTTTGTGGATCCTTCTGTTCCTCGCACCCGCTGCATGGAAGGGACTCCACATGTGCATCCACCACATCGCACTTATCCAGCGCCCTAGTGACGTTTGCCTAACCTGCCCTTCTATAGCAAGGAACCTGCAAAGAATATGTCCCCTTACTGCACATGGGCTCTGCTGAGCCTTAGTATACCTACCTGTAACTTCCCTGAGTGTTCCCAGGTCGCTCCCCTGAGCACTGCATCAGTTTAAATTTTCACCAAGAGTACACTTTATGAACAGTGTTTCATATTGCCTAGAGAACGTGACTAATAATTTCAAACAAAATCAGGACTATTGGATGTGGCCAAGTAATCTGTCACCTTTGGGAACTAACAAAAACCACCAACGTGAGGCCCTCGACTTTCACAGGGACAAGACCTCCACTGTCTTGGGCAATGGTCTGAACCCAGCACCTCTGAAGGCTACAGGGGCTCAGGATGGGCAACACTGGAAGAGAGGTAGTGAGAAAATCCCCCAGCAACCACCGGCTGCCAGAAGGGTCCGGCTCCAGAGTGTCCCTCCCCAGGGGAAAGCATCTGGTACCTTTCCTGCGGCAGTCTCACAACATTCCATCTGAATCAGCCTCTGTTTGTGTTTACATGAGCAGTAGCAGAGGGTGATATGGAAAAAGCAAACATCTGCAATAAGTACTGGAGACGAACTTACTAGTTCATCATTTAGAAATGTAATGCTAGTGTTTTGTCACGCAAATAATACGATTCCCCCGCCGGTGTGGAGTTCCCCTCGCTGCCCGTGCCCCGAGGGTCGAAGGGTGATCTTGTCCGATGCTTTGCACGCGTGGGACGCCCTGATCCCGCACTCCAGGGTGCTCCTCACATTTGCCCAAAGCTGAGAAGTGCACAGTACAGAGCAGGGTGACTCTGATGTGAGGCCTAGATTCCGTCCCACCTGGGATTTAGGTAAAACCAGGCGCTGGAGCATGTATTCAGTTTTGTTTCTGCTTCGGTGACGCCCTTCATAGCTTGTCTATTGTCGACCCTGGGAAGCCACTTACCAGGAAGGAAATTGAGGCAAGGCACACATGTCCAGGTGTCAGCACAACCACCACACAACCACAGCTAGGAGGGTACAAAGCACGGCCTCCCCATGCTCTCCACCAGCTCCAGGAGGCTGGCACCTGGGCCTGGTATAGGAGGGGGACTGTACGTTTCCATGCAGTGGAATGAAATGGAGCACACATGACATTACAGAGGGACAGCCATAAATTAGAGCCATTCTGTGGCCCCCAGGAACCTACACCCAGGCAGTGGCGGGCAAGTAGGCTGCCCCTTCTCACTTCAGACTCACTGCACAGTGAGCATTTGTTGAGAGACTTCAGCAAGTCTTCGGGGACATAACATCTTCAGACTGTCCGTGTCAGCCCCTTGGGAACAGAGCAGGGAAACTCACAATGTGGCTTGGCCAGGGTGTACCTCAGCCTTGAGAGAGAAGCCACCGTGAGCCCCCACACATATCCCCTGTGGCCAGGCGGAGCCTTTGGTGAGGGCACATCACTCAGGCAGCCCTGCTGCTCAGCCCGCATTTCCCCACCTCATCTCCACGAAGACCATATAAGCATGTCAGAATCCACACAGATACCAATGCGATACCCGCCTCACCTTCCTGTGCTCCTCTGAAGCCACAGACTGCCTAGACAGCCAGGAAAGACACTGGAGGAGGGAGGGGGCACTCAACATACAGAACGCGTGTCCCTTAACTAAAATATCTGATCCAGACAAGGCATTTTGAAATATTCATTAAACCAATTTTTATTTAACCTACATGGACCAATCCAATGCAACCTGCACGGACCCTTAACCGCCTGTCAGGGGAAGTAAATTGAACTCTTGATGGGGCAGAGCGATAGGTCAGCAGCAGATTCTCTGCCATCACCCGCCTTCCACCAGGCGCCCGACGGAAGGGGGCAACCGTCAATCCACGCGGTGGCAATCATTACAGGTCTGCAGTGAAGCAGAAAAACGCTGTAATAAACAGGCCCCGCTGCCTCCTCTCACTCCATCCATCCTCCCCTACAAGTGCTCGGCCCTTCTGGCCTTGCTGAGCGTTAAATCCCGGTCCAGCTGTTTGACCCTATTACCGGAACATGATAGGCACCCCTGTCATTTGAAATGCCTGCAACAGTCGGATGCACCAAATCTATCTTCCCGACAGGTAAACTTATGGATAATTTATTTTTATGTGCTTTCAAAGGATGTTGACAACAGTCAGGAACATCCGTGTTCAGGGGAGTGGGTCTTGCAGCGCCAGCGGTCACTGTTAATGAGCACAAGAGGCAGAGGCTGGAAGGGCGTCCAGCTGCACCAGCCTCCAGACCAGCCAGCGCAGCCTGGGACTGGTACCACTGAGGTTCAGTGCCGTCCTCGTCTCTGACTCCGAGTCAGACGAGGCTCTTCTCACTTCCATGCAGCAGAAGCCACACATTGGATGCATCCAACAGGATGTGGACAGATGTGACTGGGGGCAGGGAAGATGGAAAACACACAGTGCATATCACACGGCTGCACTAAACAAGGATGTGTGGGCTCCATTAGAATAATTACCTGGCACGCTCCTGGACTGTCAGGCCACTGCCTTGAAGAATTTTCTAAAAATTTTATTTTATTTTATTTTATTATTATTTTTTTTTTTTTTGTCTTTTGTCTTTTTCCGTGTCTGGCAACGGATCGCAACCCTCAGTGTTGCCCCCGTACCGGACCAGGGACCGGCAACGGGATTGCAA
>NW_007730224.1:62676-67750 GCF_000696425.1 Galeopterus variegatus
TGGGCTCCATTAGAATAATTACCTGGCACGCTCCTGGACTGTCAGGCCACTGCCTTGAAGAATTTTCTAAAAATTTTAGAGAGAAGGGTTAAAAGCTGGCTGGAGAGTTTTAAACTTTGTCACCGAATATGTCACAAAAAAGTACTTACACACGTAAAAATAGCATCCTTTTCAAGCAGGTTCCAGGCAACCTTTGCAACCCTAGGGCTGGGGCGTCTGGATGGAGAATGACTTCTAAGTCGCCCTCCGGATTGCTGTTTGACCGTGTGCCTTCACAATGGGTGCCATTTAAGCCTACAGAATCCAATCAATGTGTCAGTTAAATTGCTACTCATCTGTCGAGATTAAGCGTCCGACTATTACCTCAGATTTAGTAGAAGTCTTAGATACTGGCACATTTCACTGAAGCCATTAGTAACACCTGGAATCATTCACATTAGTTTAAGATCTGGCACCATAAATTCCCAGCCATTAATGATTATTCTGACTCCTCAGGATAAATGGCTTAACGTTTTTGATAATGAAAATATACATTCTGCAGTAGTTCCTTCTTAAACCCACATTACCTTTGTAATGTACTTCATGGCTGATTGTAACGGACGGCACCGTAACTCTTGGAAGGGTTTTTAGTGTGCTGTAAAGTATGGGAGATCTGTTGTACTATTAATTCAAAAAATATTAACGAGATATTTATTTAGCTGTTTACATTGGGAGATGTAATGAAATGTCTTAATTGGTCTGATTGTCATGAGGGTAAACTCATCTCGATCTGCATTATTTTCGTCATTTTCCTTGTAAGTTCCAATGCACACGGCATGCTCTGCACAAAGGCAGGGCAGGCGACAAACTTCTATTGGATATTATCAAAAATAACAGAAAAATATCATTGTGAGAGCCAAGTGTGTCAGCTTAGTTATAGCTGAGAGAGATTATTTAAATATCTCAAATAAATCTTTTCATTCCCTGCACATTCATCTCTTTTAAGTGCTCATTAAGGTGGGGTGTGACAGTCTTGGAGAATGAAACACTAATTCTTTTTCTCTGAAGCCGGAGTGTACCGCTCCCAAGGGCAGCTGTAGTTTAGGGGGATTACAGAACTAGGGCAGAGAGGGGCTTCTCTTCTGCATTTCATTCCAAAAAGTGATGGGGGGGTGTTTGTTTGATGCTATGTTTCTTCTTGCTTATCTCGTGTGATCTATTAGATCTGAAGAAAGTGGATGTCAGTCTGTGGTGTTTGATAAACGGTCCTTGGAACGGGGCTGTGCCGACCTCACCTCGCTGCAGCTCAGCATAATTTGCAGTCAGCTTGTCTTTGGTTGATTTAGACTAAGTTTTCCAAAGACAGAAACTGAACGATGGTGTTGTCGCTCCACCCTCTCCTTTCCCAATGGCAGAGTTATTTTTTATTTTGTTTTGTTTTTAAGTGACAAAGAAACTGAGTTCGAAAATCCATTCTAGCATCAGTCCGTCGCCAAACTCTAATAAATATGTTCATTTCGGTTGTCCTGCTAAAGGCATTCATATTCTGGACTGCACAGGGAGAGGCGGTCAGGATTCCCTTAAACAATAAAGGTTTATAAAACAGAGCCAGCAAACTCCTTAATGAACTCGAAAATGGTTATTGATTCACAATAAGCCTAATTTGCTTAAATCCAATGCAAAATTTTGCACGCAATGTCAGAAAACAATGCCCAGGAACAAAGGGGCAGGCTCGTGCCACATGGCAAGTGTGAGCCCTCTCTCCGTGTAGACTGCGGTGCCCTGGGCAACTTCCCTGGAGCTCCCCCCACTTTTCCGAGCCTCTGCAGCCTTCTCTCAAGCCGGGCTCATCACAGCCCTGAGACCCTCCGTGGAATGCGGGTGGAAGCCCCAGCCGGCTTCTGTGCCAGGGCACACCACCAGCCGCCCCGCACGTGTGCTCCATGCAGAAAGGCAGACAGAAGAAATGGAGACGAATTCTCAGCTACAGGGTTTACCTGGATCAGGAGAAAGACTCTGAGTTTAACCTAAGAGGAAATGGAAAGGACAAAAGGAGAAAACGAAAGTGGAAAAGAAAACACGAGAACATTTTGAACACTATATAAAAAGGTGGGAGAAGTACAAAGACACAGGAAAATGAGAGACAAGAAAGGTTTAATCCAAGGATCTCAGAATCACTAAAGCGGCACAAAGAAGGTGATTTGGATGAGGACTGAAATCCTGGACCCTGGTGGGACGTGCACAGTAAGGTCTTGTTGAAACATTAAACCCGGAGCATGCCAGGGCCACTGGTGGGCACACAATAAATAATAGTCAATAGCAATGATGATGTTCAGATTTAATTCTATGTTCCATGGGAAGTTCCCCAGGGCGTCACTGGGAACAACCTTGCACCAGCTCCTCTTTCCTGGCAGGAAGTAGACACATTTGTCCCCCTGGAAGCCACACCTGCCCTGCTGGAGGCCGGCAGCAGGCAATGCCGGGGACCAGCACCATGCACAGCAACCTCTGCCGTCTGCCTGTCCTCGGCTGAGGGACAGAAGGGCACGAGCAGCAGCCCAAGACCTCCCCAAGGCCCTCTGTGGAAAGGAGTCTGTGCCAAGAGACAGTGTGGTAGGGTGGTGGGAGCCGCCCCATGCAGGTGGAGAGCTCCTCAGCTGGGCAGAGCCAAGGCCTGCTCTGGGTGTGGGGAGGAGGCTGCAGACTCCAGACCCCGGCCAAGGCCATCTGAAGGTGGAAATCTCTAGACCTGGTGTCTCCCCCCGGGCCTGAAGAGGACTAGGAGCCAAGCCAGGCCAGACCACTCTGAGGAGGAGGGACAGCACGGGGGCTCTGAGAACAACAAAAGAAGCCAGGACAGCAGAGGCTGGCCCCAGGCCCACAAGACAGCGGGGCGTCTGCGGAGGAGGGGACAGGCCACGGAGAGGCAGGAAAGCTAAGTGAGAAGTAAGGAAGTGAAGGACGCGGTGGCAGTGAGGGCAGGGGAGGACGTGAAAGCTGCTCTCTGTGCTGCCCCCGTTCTGAGGACGAGTGGAGAATCTGCTTCTCCAGATGACACGGAGACGTGTTTAAACAGCATCCAAATGACTAACTACAAAGGAAGGGCTTTAATACAGAGTAGTTGAGAAACTTTCATAAAGCAAGGGCTTTGATACACAGTAGTCAAGAGCATTCCAAACCCTGCATTTTCTCTGCTACCACAACTGAGCTTATTTCAGTGCATTCTTTTCTGTAGAAGGCACATTTACACACATAATGAAAACAGGCCTTCCTCCACTCACAGGCTCATTGTTGAACACACACACACGTACATGCACGCACACACACTTATGAACATATGTGCGTGCAAGCATATACACATATACACACATCAACACACACATACATCTTTATACACATATAATTTCTTATGTTTTGTGTTTACCACCCCCACACACATAATTTCTTATGTGTATTTTCCTGCATGCACCACATATGCACATATATACACATACATAGGTGGGCATACATTTTAGCAACATATAGAGTGATTTTCCTTCTAGGTGAGCTTTCCATGATTTCCAAAAATATTAAGTAAGGAACCGTTAGCATGTGGTGCTATATTAACCCAAATGAATAACACTTTCAGCGGCGGGTGATCTTTTCAGACAGCATGCCCTAGAATTTTTGGAAGGTGCAAAGAATCTGTAGAAATAATGATTATGAGGAAGAAAATGATGGGGGGTGGATTGGTTCAATTTCTGCTAATAAGAGCTTCATAATAGCTCAAAAAAATCTCTGTCAGACCTGTGCCTCTTTCGAAATGCAAATGGGTGAGAACCGGCTGCAAAGCTCACTGTGCGCGACACACAGACGGGGATATGTACTCTGTGTCATTCCAAATGATATGGGAACAACTGAAGGCATCCTGGCTGTGGATAATTACGGAAGAATGACAGGTTGATAATAAGTTCTCATTTAGGAGTCTCTCGAACGCAGGAGGTGTGGGGATGGTTTCTACGCCATGATTCTGGAGTTCGAGTGCCATCTGCATGAGTAAGCAGGTCTTGAAAAGGAATTTGGGGGAAACTGCACATGAAGATTTCCAACTCGAAGCCCATAATTTTATTAACCTTGAAAACTCATCGGTGTCTCGGTGGTACATGAGGACGCGGCCCATCTGCAGCAGCAGGAAGAGTGATTTCAGTGGCTCCCGCCAGCCATAGCCAGTAACAGGATGGAAAACCTAAGCCTGTGAGCCCACCTGTGCCCACCACGCAGCTAAAGCAATGCCTTGTAGGTGGTCATTTCCTGGGGGTAGCGTATTGCAATAGCCTCTGATGATTTTAGGGTTGAAACAAAATCAACAGAGAGACTATGCGAGTCTGTCAAGTTTATAGTAGATTCAGGATTGAATAGGTGGTCATTTCCTGGGGGTAGCGTATTGCAATAGCCTCTGATGATTTTAGGGTAGAAACAAAATCAACAGAGAGACTATGCGAGTCTGTCAAGTTTATAGTAGATTCAGGATTGAAGCTTGGCATTATTGTGTGTATTATTAATTATCAGAAATGAGGAGGGACATTTAAGAAGTGCAGTAGCATGCTGGATGACAGCCTGGCTGGGCAGGAGCAGCTTGCATTAGCCATCACTTGCTCCTACGCATGCAGGGAGTGGAGCCTGTTGTATGTGGTACTTCGGCATAGGAGGGGAGCACTTGACAAGAATCACCCCATCTCTGGGGCACCTCTATCGACAGGACAGCTGTTCTCCCAAAGCCTTAGCATCAGTGGGAGATGCCGCATGCAGGGAGTGGAGCCTGTTGTATGTGGTACTTCGGCATAGGAGGGGAGCCCTTGACAAGAATCACCCCATCGCTGGGGCACCTCTATCGACAGGACAGCTGTTCTCCCAAAGCCTTAGCATCAGTGGGAGATGCCCTCGAAGCAACCTGGCCTCAGGCTGACCCTCAGCCACAGTCCTTGCTGACAGTAGCATGGCCAACAGGGTGGAGGTAGGGGTATACAGACAGCACCCTCCATTCTAGAACCTCCCACTCACACTGGGCTCTGCAACCTCCCACCCTGAACACCTGCCACACTGGCATGCCCTGCAT
>NW_007730224.1:68074-71315 GCF_000696425.1 Galeopterus variegatus
CTGGGGCACCTCTATCGACAGGACAGCTGTTCTCCCAAAGCCTTAGCATCAGTGGGAGATGCCCTCGAAGCAACCTGGCCTCAGGCTGACCCTCAGCCACAGTCCTTGCTGACAGTAGCATGGCCAACAGGGTGGAGGTAGGGGTATACAGACAGCACCCTCCATTCTAGAACCTCCCACTCACACTGGGCTCTGCAACCTCCCACCCTGAACACCTGCCACACTGGCATGCCCTGCATGTGAGCACCGTTCTTCCACAATTTCTGTGTCTCCTCCAGGGCCCGGCTCCTTGAGGAAATGCACAACGAGACCTGTCTTTGGCATCTTCCCAAGGCAAAGATCTATTTCAGGGCATTTGTTGATTTGATTCAATGTCGATCTTCAAATGACTGTTTTCAATCTGTCTGACTCATTTTATGTTTTAAAAAAGAAAAGCATTTGCAAGCACCCTCCCCTGCACCCACCCCCCAATATCTGCTATCGACAGAGTTATACGTGGACATTTGAACTTGGTCTGGGAGGAAATAGACAAGACCAAAGCTCTGGGATGTACCATCAAGCAAGGGCCCAGCCCTAGACAAAGGGTCTCCCCAGGGTTTTGTCTCATTTAATAGTTGCGATATGTAGAGATGACATGAAAACAACACATGAATTCACCCTTTATTCCATATCACGCGTTCCATTCAATATATCAGCTCCTGTAACCCTGCATGAGGTGGGTGGTTCTATTGTCCGCATTTTACAAATAAGGGAACAGAGTCACCACACAGTCAAGTGATGCCCATGCCCAGGGTATCAGACATAACAAGTCGGTAGCTGGGAGGGGATACCAGCCAGCCCTGACTCTGCCATAGGCTCCTAGGGATAAGCTGGCATGGAGTGTGAGGAGCTTGCACNACTTCCCACACGGAGCATCCCCACATGGGACCCCATCCCCCACCCTGCCGTGGGGCACCAGCCCGGGGAAGGAGCCTCTGCATGCATTTGAGATTTTCTTGCCTCACCCTTTAACACAATTAAGTGAAGGACAGAGAAGGAGGCCAAGTCTCTACATCCTTGTGAGCAGCTCAGGTGAGCTGTTTTAACCTGAGCTCCATCCTGCAGGTTACCGATGGAAGACCGACTTAGGAAAAACCAAAACTGTCTTCATGGCATGAAAGTTTCATCCATACAGAAGTATTAATTACTGTGATTATTCATTTTGAATGGCTGCTCATAATACAAAGCAATGATTTTATTTTTTATAAAATAAATATTCTAGATGCAAAGTATCAGTGTTTGGTTAGTTTTAAGGATTTCTTTTTTAAAAAAAAAAATAAAGATAACCAAGTAGTTAAGAGAAGGTCCTTGGATATTTGACCTGGCCTTCTCCAGTAATTATTCTAATTATTCTTCTATTATTTAGGCCAAGAGCCAAAGGTTCCCGAGTGCATAGAAAGTTAATAGCAGACTTGAAGTGAGGAGGGGAGGGCAGGCCAGCATATGTTCATTAAAATCTGCTTTCACTTAGGGCTTTTGCATCAAGCAGGTTGCAGGCACCAATAATTTATCTTGAAGTCTATTTACTCAGTGCAACAGGGAAATAATAAATTGTCCTAATTTCCCTCTCTGGCCCCAGAAGTAGTAGCTGTCTTCCTTCCCAGCAACCCCATTGGGGTCAGTCTGTTGCCCGGGCACTACAGCAGGGTGGGCTCCAAATTGCACTTGCAGGAAACATTCCCAGTGGTGCCCCGTGGGGTCCAGCCAGCCTGTGTTAGCATTCATCAGCAGAGGTGTGTGCTCCTGGGGTGCTGCTGGGGTGGGTGGTAGACACGACCAACAGGAAGAATGGCGATAACAGGGGCTCATGAGTGCACAGCACAGCCCAGGTGCCCTGAGCGGAAGACGGCCCTTCCACTGCCCCAGGACTCAT
This sequence comes from Galeopterus variegatus, assembly GCF_000696425.1. Lineage (NCBI taxonomy): Eukaryota > Metazoa > Chordata > Mammalia > Dermoptera > Cynocephalidae > Galeopterus > Galeopterus variegatus. The sequence continues at coordinate 69,987 of NW_007730224.1, forward strand.
GTAGCAGAAACCCACCCTTGTCTTAAGAAAAGTCCTGCACCAGCAAGTTATTGCTGCATGCCTGCTCCAAATAACAGAGCTGGGTTCTTGGGTCAAGTGGATGAGACCCACCAAACACAGGGCCAAGAGTGTTGTAAGCAGAAGTGAACCAAGACCTGCCTGGCCGCTTCCATGTAAATCCCAATAGTTTCGAGCCTCAGCCAGCCCTAGCAGTGCCACTGCTGAGCACACCCTCTAGAAATTCCCATAGTCCCTGTCCCCCTTCAGGGGGCCCTCTGGGAGCTCTGGGTAAGAGAGAATGGCAGCCCTGGAGAAATCAATGTGATGACCACTTGGTGCCTCTAGAGCATGAATTAGCCCCATATGCCTTACTTGCCACCCAACAAGGCCTGGAGGGAGAGGAATGGAGAGCAGCCAAGTCTGGATAAGATTTGTGGAACAAAAAGAAAGGTGAGCATGGCCCGGGGTGAGGCAGGGCACGGCAGGAGTCAGGGACTGTGAAAGGGTTCTTCCCCACCCTAACCCCCCTGACACAACCACACCCAGTGAGAGGCCGTCCAGTTACTGATGAACAAACTGCCTGCCAAAACACAGCACACCGGCTACAAATTGCAAAAGCTGGTCGTGATCATGATGAGTCATCCCTGCTGCATGAATTCGATCTCCCCTCCACCCCCGCAGCAAAGCTGCAGCATTTGTTAGCAGACACAAGTGCCCTCCCATGAAGACAGCCGCACACCAAGCCCCGAATCCAGCATGTGGCCGGCCAGGCAGTTACAACCCTGTACCCTCAAATTCTGGGATTTCTCCTTCTTGGGTAAAACAAGGAGCAAGGGAAACTCCTGGGCTGGGGGCAGTGAGGTGGGCCAGGAGGGTGCCAGTGCGAGGCTGGGGGGTGGGGTGGGGTAGGACAAAGCTGTCCTCATCCCAGGTAACCTCTACTCAGTGCACACCTGGGGTGGGTCCTATAAGTGTACTAATGCGACTTCCATTTTCCAGAGTCCAGTGGACCGAAGGGAGAATGAAATCTGCATCAGACATTCTGTCCTGAATGCAGACGCCAGAATATATTTTTTCTAGAAGTTTCCCCATGGATGTATCAAAAGTGACTTTTTCTTTACTTAAATATTTACAAACATTTCTTCCATTGGAATTCCTTAGGTGCCGTGTTTGGGGATCGACGGGCAATGGGAGGAGTCTGAGGAGGCCAGGCTGCCCCACAGCCATGGCACAGCTGGGGTCCCGCACACAGGAAGAGCTTCGACCATTGTCCGGGGCTGTGAGTGAAGGCAGCCTCAGACTTTGCCTCACCCTTTCCCAGGCCGTGCG
>NW_007730224.1:71463-85514 GCF_000696425.1 Galeopterus variegatus
AAACTCCTGGGCTGGGGGCAGTGAGGTGGGCCAGGAGGGTGCCAGTGCGAGGCTGGGGGGTGGGGTGGGGTAGGACAAAGCTGTCCTCATCCCAGGTAACCTCTACTCAGTGCACACCTGGGGTGGGTCCTATAAGTGTACTAATGCGACTTCCATTTTCCAGAGTCCAGTGGACCGAAGGGAGAATGAAATCTGCATCAGACATTCTGTCCTGAATGCAGACCCCAGAATATATTTTTTCTAGAAGTTTCCCCATGGATGTATCAAAAGTGACTTTTTCTTTACTTAAATATTTACAAACATTTCTTCCATTGGAATTCCTTAGGTGCCGTGTTTGGGGATCGATGGGCAATGGGAGGAGTCTGAGAAGGCCAGGCTGCCCCACAGCCATGGCACAGCCGAGGTCCCGCACACAGGAAGAGCTTCGACCACTGTCCGGGGCTGTGAGTGAAGGCAGCCTCAGACTTTGCCTCACCCTTTCCCAGGCCGTGCGATTGGCCAAGAACTTCTCGTTTCCCCCTTGGATGTATGGGCTCTGCTGGTAACTTCTGGTAGCCCGTGCAGATAAGCCCGTGGGCTGGTCTAACGGGGAGGAAGCCCCGCTCTTCCTTCCCCTGACAGCTCCACTTCATTTCCAGCCACAGACACTGAGACTCACATTTATTCATTTTGAGCAATGTGTGGTGCAGACGGCCTGTCCACACCAGCCCTGCCCGGAATGTCTCCTTTAATCAAAATTCTGTTCCAAGCAGCCCAGCTGATCAAGTGACATGGCCTTTCCACGTGCTATTGACAATCTGTCTCAAGCATTATCTCATAAGTTTCCCTTTATTTTCCCTGCCAACCCAGACAGGCTTCGCTCTGAACCATTGCTGTTGGATGTATTTGGGTTTGATGCAGCCTGCTCACTTTACACCTACCTCCCAGCTCTATTTGCATTTTGCAAAAGGAACATAAAAAACTTAAAACTCAGGAAGAAGACAACACACTTAAATGACTCACCTCTTTCCCGGGTATCACTTTTGTGGTCCACAGGGAAATGCAATGCTATGTCTCAAGGCAGCTGGCCTTGGAGACGAAGGCAGTGAGGAACAGATCCATAAGCAGAAAGAAGGTTTCATTTTAGGGACAGGTGGCCATGGATGAATCTTCATGGACACATACGTTGTCTGTGAAAACAAAGGAAAGTATACTCATTCATGCAAAAGCAGGTATTTGTGACCAACTCCTAAATGGACACCAGAGAATAAATATAACCTCCCTGCTCCTGCCCAATGAATTAATTTATTTAGTTTATCCAGATAGATTTTGGAGCTAGTCTTAGCATGTAGTGCAACTCGGTAAATGTTTATGCATGAATCAATGGCTGACGGTTTTCTCTTCTAAAAAATGCAGAAGTTCCTGGCTGGTCTGTATATTTCCTGCAGGTTGGAATCCCTGCAGGAATTCTAGGCTTCTAATTTACAAAAAAGAATCAGCTCAGAGGCATGAGAGCCACTCCAGCCAGCCTGGGCAAAAAGAGAGCCAGCTCTGCCCCCCAGACAGTGGATTGACACCTGCCCATTCCTGCAGCCTTGGGCAGGTGGAGAAGAGCATCTAGGCCTCAAAAATCAACCAGAAGGGGAAGAAAGTCAGAAAGGAGGCAGGGAAGAAAAGAAAGCAAGCTCCAATAGTCCTGACAATGGCCTGGGGCAGATAGAACAGACAATAGGAAAGTTATTTGTCCAGGATCTTAAAGAATTCCAAGATGTCAGCATTACTCAAACTGCGTGTGCTTTTTCAGTGAAAAGGTGAGCAATATCACGCTTGGCATGCTTTCTATCGCCACGATGAGTGCAGATTTGAAAAGAAGATGCAAGATATGACACTTGAAATCAGCCACTGTGGGACTGACTCATTCAATCACATGCGCTACGCTTGTGTTGTCCCACAGAAGAACGAGTGCGAAGAGGAGCACGTTAGACCCGTGGTTTTGTGGCATCCCTGACGGAACTGGAGCTAAGACGTTTGCAAGCCTATTTATGTATCTCCTTATTTGTATTCAACCGCATTCCAAGAAGGAATTTGAGAAACTCAAATTCATAGGGTTGGGGATAATGCTTAGAATGTGCAGTTATCGGAATATAGTCCCACGTACTGAGAAAGTTGTGATGGGGCAATTGTACGCTTTCCTGCCTGCACCCCCTGGGTGGATGTACATGAATTTTAACTTGCGATAAAGTTAACGATGTTTTCGTAATAAATGTAACCATTCCACTGGGCGACAGAGCAGCACTGCAGATAAGTGGACTTTAACTTGGGCTGCATACTAACTTTCTTTGACATAAAAGAAGGAAAATAACGTGTCCAATGAGCTCAGCACACACTGTTTAGATAATACTTATCTCTCCAGTTATGAGAAGCATTTCAGCGTATGTTCCTTGACCAACATAATAGCTATGTGTATTTTTCTAAAGCTAAAGTACTAAAAACCTTAGCAGAAATAGTGAAGATCACAGATAAAAACTGATGGGCACCTTCTTTGCTCATTCCTTTAACATAATGTTTAGCTTAAATATTATTCCTTTAACATAGTACTTATTGAACATCTACACACAGATGAGGTCTGTGCCATAAGAAAGTTTACTGTGAAATGAAAAAGACACACATTTTTAAATGATAGTATTAAGAATATACATGATCAAGTATCACAGTATTTATAGCAGTTATGGCTGAACAGTGCAAATGCAGTAGCGGGTGGTTTTAATTTATTTCTTTTCACTTTTTTGGATCATATAAAATTTTACATTGTGTTAGACCTAGAAAAACATCTATTTAACAGTACAGTGTGATAGGCTCTATATAATGAAGTGTTTTAGTAAAACCCAGAAAGGAGCAAATCACTCAGCCTGAGGACGTCAGAGTCCCTCCCAGGCAGGTGCTGTGCTGTATCTCTTTCTTCTTTTACTAACAGGATGTCCAATCAGAGGTCAGGTGTCACTTTAAAATGAGCTTGCTTGTGACAAATAAAGTTTCCATCACTTAAGCATGGAAATTATTCTTCAACGATGATCCTCTAATTCCTTTCCAAAATATACCTTCTAAGGAGTTCCCCACCCACCCCCAAAAGCAACACTATTTTTAAGGCTGGGTAGGTGGCAGAAAGGTGGCAGTTTTCTATGTAACTCCCACGTTCACCTTGACCACTGGTAGACGGGGGCTTGAAAGACCCAGAGACAAGCAGGAGCTTCTCACACTGCCCTGTAATAAAGGGGATATTTGGGGAATCTTCTCTGGAAATCACCCAGAGTAGGGTGAGTTTATCAAGTCTGTGGAGAAGAATGTGCTCATTAACAGTATCCATTTACGACTTGTCCCATGATGGTCCAGGTATTGAGCAATATTCAGATTTTATCTCCAAGACCATAAGGAACCACTGAAGAACTTTGAGTGGAAGGGCATGTAGCGGGGACCCCTGGATAAACGCTGGGCTTCTCCTTTCTCCTCCTGGTGTCAACTGCTGGCTTGGCAGATCCCTGCCTCCCAGGGCTTGAGGNTTTTTCTAAAGCTAAAGTACTAAAAACCTTAGCAGAAATAGTGAAGATCACAGATAAAAACCGATGGGCACCTTCTTTGCTCATTCCTTTAACATAATGTTTAGCTTAAATATTATTCCTTTAACATAGTACTTATTGAACATCTACACACAGATGAGGTCTGTGCCATAAGAAAGTTTACTGTGAAATGAAAAAGACACACATTTTTAAATGATAGTATTAAGAATATACATGATCAAGTATCACAGTATTTATAGCAGTTATGGCTGAACAGTGCAAATGCAGTAGCGGGTGGTTTTAATTTATTTCTTTTCACTTTTTTGGATCATATAAAATTTTACATTGTGTTAGACCTAGAAAAACATCTATTTAACAGTACAGTGTGATAGGCTCTATATAATGAAGTGTTTTAGTAAAACCCAGAAAGGAGCAAATCACTCAGCCTGAGGACGTCAGAGTCCCTCCCAGGCAGGTGCTGTGCTGTATCTCTTTCTTCTTTTACTAACAGGATGTCCAATCAGAGGTCAGGTGTCACTTTAAAATGAGCTTGCTTGTGACAAATAAAGTTTCCATCACTTAAGCATGGAAATTATTCTTCAACGATGATCCTCTAATTCCTTTCCAAAATATACCTTCTAAGGAGTTCCCCACCCACCCCCAAAAGCAACACTATTTTTAAGGCTGGGTAGGTGGCAGAAAGGTGGCAGTTTTCTATGTAACTCCCACGTTCACCTTGACCACTGGTAGACGGGGGCTTGAAAGACCCAGAGACAAGCAGGAGCTTCTCACACTGCCCTGTAATAAAGGGGATATTTGGGGAATCTTCTCTGGAAATCACCCAGAGTAGGGTGAGTTTATCAAGTCTGTGGAGAAGAATGTGCTCATTAACAGTATCCATTTACGACTTGTCCCATGATGGTCCAGGTATTGAGCAATATTCAGATTTTATCTCCAAGACCATAAGGAACCACTGAAGAACTTTGAGTGGAAGGGCATGTAGCGGGGACCCCTGGATAAACGCTGGGCTTAATGTGCTCATTAACAGTATCCATTTACGACTTGTCCCATGATGGTCCAGGTATTGAGCAATGTTCAGATTTTATCTCCAAGACCATAAGGAACCACTGAAGAACTTTGAGTGGAAGGGCATGTAGCGGGGACCCCTGGATAAACGCTGGGCTTCCTCCTTTCTCCTCCTGGTGTCAACTGCTGGCTTGGCAGATCCCTGCCTCCCAGGGCTTGAGGCCATTCTCCTTGCCTCCCCCAGTCATATCCATCGTCACAGAGAACTTTTTGAGCCCTTCTGCCAGGATGTGACAGTGCACACCATGGTGGCTACCTGCAAGTCTCAGCCCCTGCTCTGCACTCCAGAGCATCATGCTGCACAAGCACTATAACGCTGTTGATTCTGCAAAGTTCACAAATGTATCATAACAAGGGCAGGCAAGATGGAAATGTTCTTATTTGGGGCACAAATAACTGCTACAAGTGCAGTGAGAGTTGGAGAGCTCAGAATATATTTTCATCTGCTTAATAATTATCCTCCTTGTGTGTTGTCTGGGAGGGCTGAGCAATCACCTACCCACTCCAGCAGTGGGAGACATGGGATCTTCCCCACACTTTATTCCAACCATTCGTCTATCTGCTTAGGCATTAAACTGGGCAATTATGGTTGCTGAGCAACCATAACTTTTGCATATGTCCCTCCTGTGGTTTTGTATGACAACCACAATGTTATGATAACAGGATTTTTTTTCCAACCAAGACCCTTCTTTATATGTAAATTTATGCTAGAATTGTGTATTTAAAAATTAGTTTCTATGAGTAATGAGCCTCAGGTTTGGCTAGGCACTTTCCACCCCCTAGGTTTGTAAAATCAAGTTTAGAAGTTCTGAGATCACGGTGATGGCACCAAAGGAAGAGAACGTGGTGACTTGTAAGGAAGTAGTCTCTTCCTGGGGACAACCTCCAAACAACACAGACATCTGATCCAGTTTATGGTGCAAGGAATCCTCCACTCGAGGGCAGCTGAGCTACAGGTGATCGGGGCCCTGACTGCCCAGTGCTGCCTTGGCTCCTTCACGGCCCTCCACCATACAGCTAGCATGTTCCCAGTGCCTCCTTGGTGCTGGCAAAGGTAGGAGCTATCCAGGCATGGGTACCACTCAGACCCAACCTCACCCTGCCATCTGGGACATATGATCTCCAGGGAAGATGCCCAGATCAGCCCTTTAGTACTGGGCAGTGTGAGAAGCTGCTGCTGGTCTCTGGGGGTTTCCAGCCCTTGCTCTTGAAGAGAAAGGGAGGAAACTGGTTGCATGTGCTCTGGGGCAGGCTAAGCCACCCAAGGCCACCACAGTCCTGCCACCAACTAGCAGGAGGCCTAGGGTTCAGGGCAGGGCTCTGATATCCTCCAACCCAAGTCCAGATCTGGCTTCTCCAGTTAGCAGGAGAGTTACTGATGCTTTCAGAACCTCCGTTTCTTTGGCTATAAAATGACCATCATCACCATACTTGCTTTGTAGGGCAGCTGTGACATTAGAGGAAGCACGTGGAGCCCAGCAGCCTCTGCTGTCCAAACTTTCCTTCTCGTGAGCTTCACCCACATGGGGGGTAGAGCACGTGGACAGGCTGCAGCTCAGGTTGTAGATACTCGGTAAGGGTTTCCAGGTTTTGGAGGGAAGGCACATCTTTCAAGAGAGAAATAAATAGTTTAAATGAAGACAGAAAGTGTGTTTACAGCAAAAGAAAAATTAACAGTTCTGAGCCACACTGTACAATTTGGCTCCACTGTTTTCCTTTGCCAATTATTTGACTGCACTGGTAAGAGAAGGGGGGGAACAGAGGGCCCCAGCACGAGTCGGGAGGATCTGGTCAGAGAACTGCTCGTAAATACTGATGAGCACATCGGTTTCACATTAGCCGCTGATGAAATGTTTCATGGGCCTGAACCGGTTTCCCAGATTAAGAAAATCCCGTCCACGCCCCGCACACCACTTACTTTCTCTCCAAACATTGGTTTGTGTCTCCTAGACAGCGACATAGATCAGCTTTGAAAATAGGTCTTTCCTTTTTCTCTTTCCATCTCTCCACCTCTGCCTGGTGGCCCCTAACTTCAGAAGCAATCTGAGTACAGAAAAACGCAAGGATCAGGCCTTACTGAAGTTCAAGGATAGCAAACTAAAGTAGATTTTTTATGCTGACTCTTATCATCTGCACGTGATTATCAAAGTTCTGGATTACCCTTTGGAGGGAATTGTTGCAAAACGTTTTTTCTTCAAAATCTAAGCATTGCTCACATTTCCCTCCCCCCAAATTTCCAAGTCCAGCCTTCAAGGAACCTTAAGAAAGCAGCAGAGCCTCTCTCTCCTCGGTGGTGGAGGGTGGATGAGGGATTGCCATCTGCACGTGATTATCAAAGTTCTGGATTACCCTTTGGAGGGAATTGTTGCAAAACGTTTGTTCTTCAAAATCTAAGCATTGCTCACATTTCCCTCCCCCCAAATTTCCAAGTCCAGCCTTCAAGGAACCGTAAGAAAGCAGCGGAGCCTCTCTCTCCTCGGTGGTGGAGGGTGGATGAGGGATTGCATCAATTAGCCTTGTTTGGCTCTTGCGTGTTGTCACGACCCATCCGCAGCATCAGGGCTGACGGAGCCCAGGCTCGCCTTGGACGTTCAGCTATGGAAACTGTCGATGACAAATGCAAAATTCCAAAGAAAACCAAATCAAATTCTTCTGATTGAAAAGATGTGTGGGTGAGTCACTAGAGGTTCCCGCTTCTGACCTACGCAAATGCTGTAGAAAGAGACAAGAACAGCTGAAGTGGACAGGGAGGAGTCGGCATGTGCATGGAGACCTGGAGATGCGGATGACGGGTGAAGAAAGAAGCGACTTGGCACAGGAGGAGAGGCAGGCCAGGTTCAGAGGAGAACGAGCTGCTTCCACCACATCTCGCGCCTGTGAAGACTGTGGGTCTGGAATTGGAATCCAAGTCAGGGCTCACCAAGGAGCTGCTGACGGAACTCCCATCTCGGGTGGGGCCTCTTCTAAAGTAAGACCAGAGCTGCCAGGGGAGCCGGGTCTCCCGCAGCCTGGGTACAAAGGCCAACTCCACCAGAATCCATCAGGTCCTGCAAACACTTCCCATAGCACAAGGTAACAATAAATCTTGGCCAAAACAGAGGAAGGAAAACGTGCCCCAAAGACATGGCAGTGCCTTCTCCCAGCTTGGTGTGACATGAAACTGAACCTTGGTTTAGTCTTCTGGAGGCAAACTCTGTGGAACTGAGGCTCTTTGTGCAAAGATAAGATCTAGTCCCAGAAGTGGTAGGATGGTTAGGATGAAGCTGACACTTTTCAGTTGGGGTCACCTGTCAGAGGAGGGAGAGGCTCCTGGAATCATCTGCAAACTCAGGCACCGGAAGAGGCTTTGGTGCCTACACGTTACCGGAATGCAGCAAGCCCGCGCCTCATGAGCCCACACCACGTATGACCGACAGGAATAAAAGCAGCCCACTTGGCACTGCTGTTTCTTTTTCCATTGCCACAGTGTGGTCGCCAGTGGGACACACTTAAAGAATTACTTCAAGTATAAGTATTAATTATTTAAGCTGTTAAATGCCCAAGTTGGCTTTTAGATTCACTTACGTAAGTGTAGCTTGTTTCCATTCTAAAAGGGAAGGAAATTGGAGGACGTGAAAGAGTCTCCTGGTTTTTTCTTTTAATTGTTTTTCTTATTTTTAAGGAGGTATTTCGAGTCACAAGTCTTGATTCTGAGAGTTGTGACCAGGACAGCGAAACCAGTGTTTCCTCTGTCTGCCAACACCACAGCGCGCCAGGTCCTGACCGAGACCTTCCGCAGTCCCTAGAGGTCAAGGTTGAGCTGCCCTCGGAAGGGACAGAATCAACCCATCTGCAGGTCCAGAGGCTCTTTGGAGACGGGGACCTGCCCAAGGTGTGTGTGGGAGGCCGACAGCGCGCCAGGTCCTGACCGAGACCTTCCGCAGTCCCTAGAGGTCAAGGTTGAGCTGCCCCCGGAAGGGACAGAATCAACCCATCTGCAGGTCCAGAGGCTCTTTGGAGACGGGGACCTGCCCAAGGTGTGTGTGGGAGGCCGCTATCTTGACCGCATCCTGCCCGGTAAAAACAGTGACAGCTGTAGGCACAGCCTCACACGGCTGGGTCACTGCTGCCACACAAGGGACTCCTACAGCCACCAACTGACAGGGGAGCACGGAGGCTCTTTCCAAACAGTTCGGAAGAGTTTTACAGCAGTTTTCATCTGTACAGAGGAAATGCACCGAGACACCAAGGTCTCTCTCCTGCTTGGTCACCGATCTTCCTGTCCACTCGAGAAAGTGTTGTTTGGCTGCTGTTGGGAAAGCAGCAAAACCCGAGCAGGTGGCCAGGCAGAAGGCCACTTGGTCACCTCTGAAGAGCAGGTCACACTGGCAGAGATAACATCCCTGCTCTGCTCACAGGTTCTATGCTATTAGACATTTCCATTGGCAAAAGTTGACTTTTTGTCAAAATTCAATGTCTGTGACACCAATTTGCTTCCACAAGCAATTATCTTAAATAACCTACACTTATAAACAGCCTTTCTGAGGGAGATTATCAAATACTCAAAGCCCCCCCACCCACACACATTTCCATCCCTTGCTGGTCATAGATTTAAAAGCTTAAAATAGAATTTCGTCTCCTACCAATTTTTTCCCATTTATGTTCAGGAAATATTGATTTTTTTTAAAACTGGAGTTTTAATGGACCTTGAAATTAACATGGCTTTTATTTCTTTGCTATAACACCACCATCACTGATGATGTCACTATTTCTTCCAAAAAATCATTGCCCAAATATTAGTGTTTAGAGTCCAGGCACCAAGGAGAATCAACATTATCGTATTCGCTCAAACAATGGTTCTTCCTACCTGAAAGGAATGATCCTATCTTATAGAAGTTGTTGGGTCAGAGCAACAGAAACTTTTTCTACACCTGGTTGGCATGTTCTTCTCAAAAAACAGCAATAAGTCTCAGCCCGAAGTCGAGAACATGGTCAGGACGTCTGCATTTTTTAAAAGCACCGCAGGTATTTCTGATATGCAGCTGGGATTTGTCATGCCAATGTACAGCACATTCTATGAATGGCTTATCGAACTTCCTAGGCATATGTCGGATGCCAAATGGGTGGTCCTCTCTGGTCGAGGACGGGGAATAAGTGGAGGCAAATTCTGGACACACGAATGAGTAGGCCACCAGCTCCCCATCCGCCAGTGGCCTGTCCCCTGCACAGCCCCCACCCCTGGGGAGGAGGCTGCAAAATGGCATCTGCTTCTTAAGACCAATGGGTCTCTTGGGAGAAGGCAAGGAGCTTGTGCTGGTCAGAAGGGCTGGTAGAACACGGCAGCTGATGCTGCAGCTGTGGGACCCTAGAAGGGAAGGAAGGATATTGAGGAAAAGCCGGGGGGGGGGCCCGTGTTCGAAGGACAAAACCCAACCTCCTTACCATGCCTAAAAGCCCACCTCCAGCCCCCCGGCCCTGACCATGCTCTTCCCGTCTCCTGGTCCCCACTGCCCACCCTGCCAGGGCCCCCTGCTGACCCTCCCTGGCCATTCCCTAGACCCGCCATGTTTTCTCTCTCCTTCAGCCATCTGAAGATCTGCTGGACCACTCTTCCTGTGCGCCTTACTTCACCCCCCTCACCCACCCCCGAATTACCATGCTACCCCTGGACAGCCTTCAGGTCCCAGTTGCAGTGTCAGCTTTTCCTGGACCTTCCACCCCTGACTGCCCCAACCCGGGTCTTGGACCCTGACCTCACCTGCATGCAGTCAGAATCCACTCAGAGCTCAGTACCATCCAGAGCCCCAGGAAGGGCCTGGCCCGTGTCCACTCACACACAGGGAGAGCCCAGGCCCAACTGAACAAGGGGGCAAAGACGGGAGCAGGTATCTGGACTTTAAAGAGGAGCACAGAGGCCCAGGGCCCCATGTCCCACCTGAATGGGGTGAGCTGAGCCTCGCCTGGCCTGCCGGTCAGACCTCCTAACTGGGGGGACCCTGAATCCAGGGAGCACAGCCCCGTGCTTCCTATTTGGAGGCAATGAAGAGGAGGCCAGAGGGAGGAATGTGGAGGTCTGAAGTCAGAGAAGTGTTGATATCAGAAGTGGGTTTAGGTGTCAGGCCCTGTGTCCAGAGCCTTGCCCACCAAGGACAGCAATGACAAGTCAGCATTCACCACCTCAAGCTATACAAGGCCCTGCAGGAGACTCGGGCCTCCCTGAAAAGCTGGAGACTCCTGGTCACTGCACCCTGCTGAGGGTTGGGTCCCCACAGAAGAGACAGCATGCACTGAGAGGGACAGCCTCATGACGCCTGCACACGGCTGCCCGGGTGCAGGGGAACACTGATGGGGGGGTGTGGCCACGGGGACGTGGGCTGCGGCCTGGCAGCAAGGCTGCTGTATTTGATCTGAGTCTGGAGGAAAGAATGCACTGAGAGGGACAGCCTCATGACGCCTGCACACGGCTGCCCGGGTGCAGGGGAACACTGATGGGGGGGTGTGGCCACGGGGAGGTGGGCTGCAGCCCGGCAGCAAGGCTGCTGTATTTGATCTGAGTCTGGAGCAAAGAATGCACTGAGAGGGACAGCCTCATGACGCCTGCACACGGCTGCCCGGGTGCAGGGGAACACNCCCTGGCCATTCCCTAGACCCGCCATGTTTTCTCTCTCCTTCAGCCATCTGAAGATCTGCTGGACCACTCTTCCTGTGCGCCTTACTTCACCCCCCTCACCCACCCCCGAATTACCATGCTACCCCTGGACAGCCTTCAGGTCCCAGTTGCAGTGTCAGCTTTTCCTGGACCTTCCACCCCTGACTGCCCCAACCCGGGTCTTGGACCCTGACCTCACCTGCATGCAGTCAGAATCCACTCAGAGCTCAGTACCATCCAGAGCCCCAGGAAGGGCCTGGCCCGTGTCCACTCACACACAGGGAGAGCCCAGGCCCAACTGAACAAGGGGGCAAAGACGGGAGCAGGTATCTGGACTTTAAAGAGGAGCACAGAGGCCCAGGGCCCCATGTCCCACCTGAATGGGGTGAGCTGAGCCTCGCCTGGCCTGCCGGTCAGACCTCCTAACTGGGGGGACCCTGAATCCAGGGAGCACAGCCCCGTGCTTCCTATTTGGAGGCAATGAAGAGGAGGCCAGAGGGAGGAATGTGGAGGTCTGAAGTCAGAGAAGTGTTGATATCAGAAGTGGGTTTAGGTGTCAGGCCCTGTGTCCAGAGCCTTGCCCACCAAGGACAGCAATGACAAGTCAGCATTCACCACCTCAAGCTATACAAGGCCCTGCAGGAGACTCGGGCCTCCCTGAAAAGCTGGAGACTCCTGGTCACTGCACCCTGCTGAGGGTTGGGTCCCCACAGAAGAGACAGCATGCACTGAGAGGGACAGCCTCATGACGCCTGCACACGGCTGCCCGGGTGCAGGGGAACACTGATGGGGGGGTGTGGCCACGGGGAGGTGGGCTGCAGCCCGGCAGCAAGGCTGCTGTATTTGATCTGAGTCTGGAGCAAAGAATGCACTGAGAGGGACAGCCTCATGACGCCTGCACACGGCTGCCCGGGTGCAGGGGAACACTGATGGGGGGTGTGGCCACGGGGAGGTGGGCTGCGGCCTGGCAGCAAGGCTGCTGTATTTGATCTGAGTCTGGAGCAAAGAATGCCACAGGCTGCCGCTGGCCGACAGGGAACAGTGAGCATTGGCATCTCTTCTGGGCTCCTAGGGAGACTCAACCAACAGTCGGGCCTGCACTAGGGCAGGAAGAGAAGAAAGAGCTTGGAGAGGCAGGAGGCGGCTTCGTCCCTCCATCAGGCAGGCTGATGGGTCACAGCACAGAGGGGACTCCTGCAGGGGGCCAGCATCTTTTATTAATCACAGAGATGTGGAGCTGTGGGGTCCCCTTTTCAAGGACAGCCCAAATCTAGGGAAATGCCTCCCCAGAATGTAACAATTTCAAGGACAATTAAATCCAGAATGTAAACCACCACCCAGGTCGCTCCCACCCTTTGTGTGATGGGGGAGGAGGCGGCACCCAGTGGGAACGATCTGCAGATTCTGCGATGCACCGTCCAACATGCCACCAGCTCCAGCCAGATGGCCTGATGAAGGGGCACTGCTCCCAGGCTGGCCACCCAGGCCACACAAGGCATCCGCTCACTTATCTCACCAGGACAGGGCAAGGGAGTGAGTGGCACAGAGGGGTGCCCTGGCATGGTCCCTGTTCCCAACCAACTGTAAAGGTCACATTCATCTGTCAAGTGAGGAACTGCTAGGAATAAGGCCGTGCACCTGTGGGGGTAACAGGTGGCCGGGCCCAACCAATGGCAACAGTCATTACCCCATGTTTCCAGTGCTGTTCTCACTCATGCACAGCCCAGGAAAGGTTGCATTCCCATTTTATGGGTAAGGAAGTGGAGGCCTGGGAACTTAGTCATGTGATCAGAGGCAAAGGCTGGATTCATGGAGCCCTGAGTGAGTTCCTGTAACTGCACTGACGCCCTCCCACCTCGCAGGTGCTGTGCAGCTGAGCTAGACGGAGCCTGGGGAGAGGACAGCCCGCCCGAGAGAGCAGGGCTGCCTTTCTGGAGGGATTTGAGGAGACACATTTGGAAGGGTGTACACACCATGGGCATTTCTGGCTATGGGGCAGTGCCCCCTCCCGCACACCCCACAGTGGCTCCTGCCTTGAGAACCACATTGAAACCCTGCTCTCTGGTTCCCCCACTCCACCACCTGTTCCACATCTTTGAGAACCGCGTCCCCTTTTGGCCTCAGTTTCCTCAACTGTTACCTATATAAAAAAGGGTTCTAAGGGCTTGAGGTCCAGCTAGTTCCCAGCTCCCTGGCCTTCTGCTGGGTGGTGGGTCTGGGCTGGAGGAAAGGTACCTACTGTGGGACATCTGCAGAGGCTGCGTCCAGGCATTCCTCGGGGATAGGCCATCTGGGCTGGGACATGCCTGGAGGAATGACTCCCAGCCCAAGCAGGGCCCAGGCCTGGAGGTGGCACCTCTCTTTTCTCTGGGGTCCTAGTCCATGGATGAGCCCCTGCACTTCAGCTGTAGGGGGAGAGAGGGAGGTTGGATGGGGTGACAGTGGCACTTGGGCCCCAGGGGACACCAGAGCAGGGTTGGGNGGGAAGGCTGGCTCCATCTCCTGTCTGCAGATTGGAGCGTGGCCCCATGGGTGTCCTCTCCCACCTAAGGGTAGGCTGAGCTGCTGGTTTCCATACCCCGAGCCCCTGGAGAAATCCATTTGGAGTTCTGTTGATTTAGTGGGGAGTCAACCAGTCTGGGTTGGGGGGACAGTGGTGTAAAACCATATCCTGTGGCCACTAAGAAATCATCATTGTTTCCCACCACATTCTGCAAGGGGCAGGCTCACCTTGAATCAGACTGGATGTGGCACCCCAGAGACAGTCAAGCACAGAGAGGAACATCTGTACCCAGGAAGGGGGA
>NW_007730224.1:86577-93105 GCF_000696425.1 Galeopterus variegatus
ACCCCGCTTTGAACTTGGGCTTCAGAACCTTGTGCAAGGGCTTGGCAGGTTACATGGTTCAGCAATTACGATTGTTCACCTGAGATGCTGCTGGACTTCTCAGCCACAGTTTGTTAAATTTGCAAATGCCCTTTGGGAACTGTCTGGAGGAAAGGTCTATAAACGTAATGTCCACATTACGAGGGGAGTAATGGCTAATACTCCATTCACTTTGTACCTACTGACCTCGGACTCCACTTGCTCCAGGCACGGCTTTATCGGGGAGGGGGATCTGCTGGGGCAGGTGCCATTGTCCTGTTCAGACTGCAGCCTCTGAGGGCAGCAGGGCTGCAGGGATTCCACCACTGGGGTCTCCCATCACTGTGAACCTCTCCAGGTGCAGAAGGAAGCTCTAGAATGAGGCAGAGAACTAACCCGTGAGAGCTGAGCAAGGGCTCAGTAGAAATTCTGGAGCCCCGAGAAAGAGTCCCGGAAGGACCAATTCATCCTCCTGAAATTCAGGTATTAAGCATGAAACAGGATTCTCTCTGTGGGCTCAGGAGCTCTTCCTTTCCACTTTGAGGTTTTCTTAGCTGGCATTTCCACCCAGAGTTGCAAAAGCCTCTAGCCAACTTTGCTGTAGGAATAAATCAGCTTAAAGAGCCCCTGTTGGAAGCTCCGAATCCCCCAAGAATGGCCGCTGCATTTTCCACCTGCCCAGACAGACCGGCCCAGGCCAGCTTTACACCCCAAGATGGGACCGGAGGGCTTCTTGGTCCTGCTTCCCAAGCTGCTCCCAGGCCCTGCTGATGGCTCGGGGTGCTTCCTGTCCACGTTTGCAGGGACGGGCCTGCTGCAAATAAATCATCTAAGAAGAAAACATGCGACAAGTGTGCCCACCCACTTTGACCCCCAGAAAGCCAGGGAAGTACTCGGCTGTGTGAATGAATGCCTTCCCAACTAAGCAGAAAATTCAGTAAGTTGCTGAATGTCCTTGACTACACGGCACTTATATAAAATATGCATATCAGCAGAGATGTTTTCCCTAACAATGCTCTGAGAAATTACATTAAATTTCAGAATGATCCCCCGCTTTCCTGCGTCTCCCACAGAGACTGGCACCAACAGCACCATTAAGTAGAGGTGAAGTGGCAGCCTTGTTACTGCTGCCTTTACGAGAGCCAGGGATCAAATATTTTTTCTCAGTTTTATGTGGATAGTTTCATGAAAATTGATCAGGTCTAAAAAGTCACAGTCCAAATGAAGCTAAGGTTAAAGATAATTTATACATGATATTCCTAATTTTATTCCGAGCCCTTTTATTACTATGCAGGCCTTTATGACTTTAAAGAAAATGTCAGTGGCAGCAAATGACATTGTACTGAATAATCGAGTTATGTGAGAAAAGACATTTAAAACTGTTCCACACAGAGATGCCATGTTCTGCTGATCCACACTTTTCCTTGGTACAGCCGTCCAGGATTCCTTGCTGCACCTTCAAACCCTTCCCGTGACTGTTACACTGTG
The DNA here is from genome assembly GCF_000696425.1 of Galeopterus variegatus. NCBI lineage: Eukaryota > Metazoa > Chordata > Mammalia > Dermoptera > Cynocephalidae > Galeopterus > Galeopterus variegatus. Next base: position 88,084 of record NW_007730224.1, read on the forward strand.
TGTCATATTTGCAGGGACCCATCTATCCTATCCCCAACCGTTTTATCTCCTTCAGTTTCTTCCCGTACAATGAAGTATTTTTCAAGTCCTCATTTTCTGTCCATCCGCAGGAAACAGAAACCCAAAGCTGTTAGCAAATCGGATTCCAAATGCAGTCTGTGTCCCTCAGGAGATGGACAGACAGACCTGTCTGGAGTGCAGGCCCAGAGTCAGAGCAGTCACTACCTCCTGGCCACGGGGGACTCAGGTCTGCAGCCAGGCAGGTCGTGAGACCTGAGGGTGGGGGCGGGGGGAAGGATAGCAGCCCACCCTAAGAGTTTCTCCAGCACCCCACTACATCTGTACCTCCAGATGCTTCCAGACGCATCATGCTGGCTGTGTGCTGCTGGGCCACTTGTGCCCCGTAACCGGGGCTCCACATCTGATGGGCACGAGAGCTTTGCCTTTGGCTACACTTTTCACCCAAGACTTAATAAAGAGGACACTTCCCAAGAAAGGCCGGCATGGGAGACACCTCCTGGCCCCTTCGTCTCAGCCTCAACCCCTCCACATGACGCTGAGTGTCAGGGCCTAGCGGCAACACCACGAGAGAAGCAACGCCACAGCTGGGCTATGGGCTGCATCCCCGAATGGTCACTCACGCCCCGCAGGCTTAGGCAGCTGGGCTGAGCAGGTGCAGAAATTCCAGGCTGGCTTCTCCCAGGCACCACGGACACTGCAATCTCCACTCCCTCCTCGGCCACCCCTCCTTCTGGGCCTCTGTGCTACCTGTGGCTACATCAGAACATGACAACCTTGAGTCCAGTCATGTAGGTGACATTTGGGCAAGTTCTCTGGCCACTGTCACAAAGACAAAAGCCACAGCAGCTCCGTGCATTTACTACCGACTCTGCACTGGGTAAGACTTAATCCTGAGACCCCCGTGAGCGAGGTGAGGCTGCTGCCCTATTTCACAGGTGAAGAGAGGAAGGCCCAGAGAGTCCCAGGCGGGGCTGCCACCACAACAATGCTGCTTCCCAGGTCGGCAATCCTCCAACCTCCGCATCTGTAGAACGAGGCTGTGACTCCCCTCTCAGGATGACAGGGGTTCTAATCTGTTAGCTCCCCAAGAGTGCTGTGGGTGAACAGACCCCAGTGGCTCGGGTTGATCTTCTCCTTCAATTACTTGCAGGATTCAGCCATTCTACCGGAACTATTTACTTAATCCCTGCTTGGGGGAGGGCTGGAGACCCTTTAATTTCTTTTTTTTAAAGATTCATTATTTATTTATTTATTTGTCCTTTTCTGAGACCGGCTGCACCGCGCTCAGCCAGTGAGCGCCGTGAGCGCACCGGTCATCCCTATATAGGATCCGAACCCGCGGCGGGAGTGCTCCCAGCGCCGCACTCTCCTGAGTGCGCCACAGGCTCGGCCGAAGAGAGCCTTTAATTTCTTTCTCCAGAGTTACAGCATCTTCTGTCTCAGCGTCCCCTTTCNGCCAGTGAGCGCCGTGAGCGCACCGGTCATCCCTATATAGGATCCGAACCCGCGGCGGGAGTGCTCCCAGCGCCGCACTCTCCTGAGTGCGCCACAGGCTCGGCCGAAGAGAGCCTTTAATTTCTTTCTCCAGAGTTACAGCATCTTCTGTCTCAGCGTCCCCTTTCCCCAAGCCATAGGGTCCCATCTTCACAACACAGGTCAGCTAACGGGTGCACCCAGCACATGCCTAGAAAAGCTAAAGCGAGCACCCGCCTTCCCCCCAACCCATACACATGCTGGCCTCCAGGACGGCCAGTCCAGACGCTTCTATAAGAAACGTTAAAGCTTCATTGCAGCACGCATGTATGTTTCTAAACAACTCATTCTGTGTTTACACATGGTGGGAGACACAAGGGTTTAGGACTATGCCATGGATTTGAAAGGCCCAAATGCAGCCTGTGGCTTTGGTCTCCTTGCTGGCAGAAGTTTTACCCTCAGTCTGCCTTGCTGGGGATGCTTGTGCTGGAGGCGGGCAGAGTCCCAGAGTCTGCAGCAGCCCGGCTTCTCTAAGAAAAGGGAGGCAGGAGACATGGGAAATTGAGTTCCTGGCACCTCCGGGACACGAGCACCTCCAGGTGCCCAGGAGCTTATTCGGAAGTTCATTTCCACTCAGTGTCAGCATTATGACTCTGGCTGAGCAGGAGCCCAGGCCTGCTGTTATGTCACTTGAGTGGGATATCACAAGTTTTCTTAGAAAAACCACATACTGGATGTTAATTTCCTTTTTCTTGAGGCAGAAGATCAATTAAGGGCAGAATGTGATTCTACCAGAGCTACTTCCCAGGATTTATTCTGTAGGCTTCCTCCTGCCAGTCCCCATCTGGCTCAGTCAGAAATGGGTTTTGCTTCATCAGAAATGTACTGTGAAGTTCCCCATCAGATCATCGATCACCTCCATGAGGCCGGATCCTCAACAATGTCCACAGATGCCGCATGTTAGCAAAGACTCTAAATTTAGTGCCAAATAGTAAAGCAAGGAAATTAACTGATGCTTTGAAAACTGGCAGGAAATTTGAATTTAAATCCCTTTCTGGGGCTGGAGCAGCTTCTGAAAACCACACTGCCCCAGCTGGACTGTCCTCATGTCTGGCTCCAACCCTTCTGGGCTAGGTCCCTGGGTAATGGTCACACCTGATCTGTCTTCAACCCTCCTTCCTGCACCTGCTTGCAGGGCCGGCCCCCCGGGGGCCTGAACCCAGGGTCTGCAGACCCTTCTGTGAAGCTGAGAGGCAAAGCTAGGAGCCGGCTCCTCTCTGTCAAGGCTCTTCCTTCTATCCCCTCCCCCACTGACAAAGATGACCTCAGAACCATCCTGGGAAGTGGGGGTCAATCAGGATCCAGGGACTCAGACTGGCAGCGTTCCCTCCACAAAGATAATGGCTTCTCAGAGTTGCCATGCATGGGCCAGTTTTGATGAGAAGGCATGCGTCCTGGCTGGGCTCTCCATCCCAACACAAGGAACCTCGGCCAAGGCTGGTGCCCTCTGCCTGAAGTGCCCATCAGCCCTGGAGCTGCCGGGTCCATGAACCCATAGGAGGAACGTCTTCTTCCACTGGATTCCTCTAACCCACGAGCATTTGAGCTTTAGGAAGTCAGCACACATGGGCTGAGCATGTGAGTGCAAGGAACTTCATGTAATTTCATTTAAACCAATCATAGTTTTGTAGGGACAGGTTTCTTTCCATTTAACATATGAGAAAACTGAGATTTAGAAAAAAAAAATTAGCTAAATCTCAAAGCTATGGAGTGGCAGCACCAGGACTGAAGCCCTGGTCTAAGTAGCTCCAGGATGACATCAGACAGACAAGGAGAGTCGTGGTCATGAGTCTCTCCTACCCCTCACTACAGCACCCAGCAGAGAGCTCTGCACCCAGCAATTAATAAAGGAACAGCCCCTCCTTCAGGGTCCAGATCAAGATGTTAAACTCATGGAACATCAAACGGACATTTATGACCAGCTGACTGACTGACCCAGCTGTCAGAGATGACTGGGTGGCTGCTGTTTCGGGCAGGACATTGAGGGCAGAGGCATCCTAAAGGCCAGCCTCATGGGAGACCATAGCTTGTGGCTGGAGGATGGAGAAAGGCCACGTGCTTCCCATAGGCCTGGTCCGTAACGAAGCCACTGAGCATTCTCTTCTGTACAGGGCAGATCTGGAATTATTTTATTTGGCTCTGCAGAGAGGCAGAGGGGGTATTAGAATGACTTGTCATGTCAGCAAAGAATGCTTTAATCAGCATCTGTTCATTGTATCCAAAGAATTGGAAAGATGTTTGGGCGTTTCTCATTCCATTGTCCAGAAGGAAGCTCTAAATCCAAAAAATGTGCAGCTCTGAGCTGGTTTGGAACATTCTTATGGAAACCGAATGCATCATTGAAGGGGCTGCAGCTATAACACCAGGAAGCCCCAACCCATTCGCCATCGGGAGCTGTGAACTGGGGTGTTGAATGGCAGCTCAATGGTCCATGTGCACAGAGTCATCGCTGGTATTCTTGTGGGAAGACCAAGTCACGGAGGAGTCAACATTGTCCTCAGACGCCTTCACAGAATTTTGTAGAATCACAATGTTGGGCAGGCCCTTAATCCAGTCTCATCTGTCTCCTCAAAACACAGAACAGCACTTGTCCACAGAGGAGGGCGCTCAGCTGGAGACCTGCCACCAGCACCCAGGCCTGCAGAGCCTCAGCCACCTGCTCATATTCTCCCTTCCTGGGTGTGTCGCCGCCATGAACTGAGCCATTGTGTGCCAGATGCAATGCTAACATCATTGCATATATACCTAAATTTTTTAACATGCTGAGATAGTATCATTCTCTCTTTTTGAGAAAATTAAGGCTCTAAGGAGCCAAGTTTCTTGTTCAAGGTCACAATGGTAGGATGTGGTGGAGGCTGCCTGGAGCCAAACTGGCCCCGCCCTTGGGTGCAGCGAGCAGCCACCCTGACCACGTCCGTCCCACACGACCAGCCTCATTCCTCTGTCCTTGCAGCTTCTCTTCCCGACGGCTGCACAGTGATGGCTCGCCAGCTCGTTTTCAAGCAGCTACTTTCATCTGTGTATTTTAACACTCAGAATCAATATATAAGAAAGAGAATTTGCAAATATTTTATGTATGCAAATATATGGCAGAAGAGGAGGGACGTCAGTTGGCATCAAGAAATGAAATGCCCTGAAAGGATCTGCCTGACGGAACAGAGTCCACTTTTTCCACGTTGGAATTTGTTTGCTTTTGTCTTCTGTTCTACATGGCCACTGTGAAAACTTCTGGGTACACATACAAGCATAAATCCACCACATTTATTAGCATCAAACTAGAGCAGAGAGCCTTGGCTAACTCCCCCTGATGCACTGATCCCATGACCCCCACCCCATTAAGTCAATTGCAGGCCCAGCCAAGCACCTCCCACACTCCAGAGGGGACACACACTCCTGAAATAAGACCGAGAAGAGCATGGGTGTCCACTGTTAACCCTTTCCATACACAACGTTCCAGTCATGGGGATC
>NW_007730224.1:93640-95592 GCF_000696425.1 Galeopterus variegatus
AGAAGAGCATGGGTGTCCACTGTTAACCCTTTCCATACACAACGTTCCAGTCATGGGGATCTTTGGGCTAAATAGGGAAAATCTTAGGTATTAGCCCGCTTAATGCATCCGTCTAGCAAAGTTATGCCAAGAAAGTGATTGGAGATGGGCTTCGGTTTTACTCTGCACTAGACATTAACTCATTTAGCAGCTGTGTCTCTTGAAACTAGAGGTGCTGCCAAGCGAGAAGGTCCCTTGTAGAATGAGCGTGGGAGGACAGCTGAACAGAACTCAGCAGGTTTCTCTCTGTCTCACTTTCTAGCACCTTTAACATGACAATGCTCAGCTCTCCGAGAGGGGAGCACAACATACTGTGGGACTTAGACTCCATGGGAACATAATATTCCCAGGTTTGTTTGACAACTGGACCGTCCGTCTCCATGCAGACCCACAGGAGCAAGCTTGCAGAAGAAATTAACCCATTTATGACATAAAGCTGCCCCAAACTAGTCTCGAGCAGGAAAAGTGAAGGACACATACATCCTATCTAAGCATGAACTGATTTGCTAACTAGAAAGAGTCATTAGACATTATCTAGAGATAGTTCATAATTAAATGTACTGAAATGTTTATTTTAAAAAAATTTATAAAACAACCAAATGCACTATGTTATTCTTCATCGGAACTGCGGGAGAGAGGTTCCATAAATCCCGCTATTGGAACAGTTTGGGAAATCTGAGTATAAACTGGACATTAGATGCTATTATATCAATGTTAAATTTCTCGAGTAGGATAATACTGTTGTACTTATGAGAGAAAGCGTCCTTGTTCTAAGGAGATGTGTGTTCAAGTATCTGGGGATGAGGTGACGTGATAAATGACAGATTTATCATGACAAAATTACAGATATGGGTGAAGGGTGCATGATGTTCTTTGTTCTTTAATGTTTTCTCTGTGTTTGAAAGTTTTCAAAATAATAACTCGGGGAAAGTTAAACAGTTCAGAATTAAAAGAGGACTTCGGAAAGACCAGTGGGCTCAGAGTGGAAGCTGCGCTGCAGTGAAGAATCGAGGGTCTCCTTCCGCAACAGGTAACTTCAAATGGGCTGCTCGGCAGGTGGCCCTGTGTCCTCCCAGCAGCGGCTGTAGTGTGCTGGGATCGCCGCTTCCTGTCCTGGCTGACATGCATCACAGAGGAGACCCTTCTAGGGGTCAAGCTGGCTTTCCCAGAAGCCCATGTGTCTCATCTGGGGAGGTCAGCTCTGACACAGGCACACTGTGACCTGGGGGCCATAGGAGGCTCCAGACTTTCAGGGTAACATCACCAACATCACAATCAAAGACAGAACTCTTAAGCACATACCTATAGCCCTTCCAACTCTGAATCTTCTTTTTAGATTTTAAGTACTCTTAACACACACACGAACACACATAGAGGCAGCGATGTGAGGGAGGGGCATGTTAATTTGCTTGACTGTAGTAATAATTTCACTGTGTATATGTGTGAGGGTACTACAATGAATAGAATTAAAAGATAATTTGAATCTTTTCATGAACTTTTAAAAATACCCACAAATATCAAAACATACTGTTGTTTCTTAGCTTAAATATTTACAATAAAAAACTAAAATTAAAAAAAAAGAAAACAGGACGGCAATAGATTTTGTCTGCCATGCCAACTCTGATTATAGTGATAATGACTATCTACAAAGCAAGATTGAAAAGCCCGAGGATGAAATACAAATTACACACTAGTACTGTCTGCATTGGACAGGAAAGAGCAGAGTAAGGATCCTCAATGTGCTTGTCAACACTTTCTTAAGAAATTTGGGAAGGAGGTAGAAGAAAGTCACCTTGTTGAATTCACCTGGATATTACCGTAAATTGTCTATAACCTTCCCTTTAAAAAAAATCAGTAGTGCCACTTATATGTGGAATATAAAACAGAGTTGAGGGCCGGCCCGGTGGTGCACT
>NW_007730224.1:96396-116477 GCF_000696425.1 Galeopterus variegatus
AAAAAAAAAAAAAACAGAGTTGAACTTAGAGAGTAGAATGGTGGTTGCCACGGGCTGAGGGGTGGGAGAAATGAGGAGACGCTGGTCAAATGACAAACACTTTCAGTTAAAGATGAGTAAGTTCTGAGCCTCTCGCATACAGCATGGGACTGTAATTAACAATACTGTACAGCGTAATTAAAATTTGCTGAGACGGTAGATCTCAAACACTGTCATCAAAGAAAAACAAAGAGAAAAGTTAACGGTGTGAGGTGATGGCCATGTTAGTTAAGTTGATTGAGGTAACGGTTTCCTAATACACACACATATCAAGTCATCACACTGTCCACTTTGAATATATACACTTTTATTTGTCAATTATACCTTGATAAAGCTGAAAAAATAAAGATACATGTATAAAAATAAAATATCCTTACAACAGGTTCAATGTGGGGCTAGACAAAATGAACTCCAGTAAACTAGCATACATTCAGAAAGAATACGCAGTTGAGGTGTTAACGTTGTGTTTTGATCTTGGGAACGTGTGCTTTGATACTATGGCTGGAAAGCAGGGCTGACTAACCAAGGCAGTTTGATAAGTGGTCCTCTGCATAATCCCAACACCACCCACGGCTTGAATTCCCAAGTGAGCTCCTGGATTCCCACAAGCCACCAAGGCAGCGTGGGTGGCCTGGCATCCTCCTGCGGCCAGCACTCTGTGCCCTGTGCCACACAGCGTGGGGAGTGAGATCCGGGACTGTCTAATGCACCTGTGGGTGGCTCCAGCTCCTCTCGGGATCTGGCAGCCCATTCTCCTAGGAGCCCCCCATCCCTGTTTCTGGCACTGGGGTGACCCCACGTGAATGTTTTCCCTCTCTCTGCAGCTGACAATCTGGGCCTGTCTTCTCTTCCAGTTGTTCCTACCTCCTGCCTCTTCTCCCACTTTCCCTTTCCTTCTCTGAGCTCCCCCCACCTAGTTTTACAACTGCCACCAATGCAGCACTTTTCCATCATATCTTAGATCAGAAAGAGGCTCTAACTTCACATGCATTTTGCAATGACCTAAACCCTTCATAACAGAAAAATCACACCAATCAGTGAGGTGGGCGGTACACAACCACGGGGGGTCCTGGGACAGGACGGTCCTGGACAAGCAGCGCCTTCTGTGCAGAGGCAGGGGGAAGGAGGTGTGGTGTTTCCTTTAAGTCTGGGGAAGCTCCGTGCTTGTTCAATTGAAGCAGCCTGGGTCAGCTAATGTGCATGAAGCCTCATCTTCTATGTGCGTCTCTCGGTCATGCCTGGTTTTACTCGGGGAAGACTGTGATATTTGTGTTTAGAGGACTTAAAGGTTTTCCCCGTCAAGTGGCCCAGCTGAGAAGGAAAGTGACTCTTGTGATCTTGAAGCTATCTCACACTCTGGTAGAATGAGTGCGGACGATGCTACAGGGCATGGGCTTTGCTTATAAAAATACAAAAGGGGTCCTGGTACTTCTTGAGTACCAAAGCTCCCACGAAATCCGTGTAAGGAAATTTCATTTGAATATTTGCATATTCAAATTCTCCTAAATTTCTTAAATTTCTACTTTAAAAGGGAGTCACTGTGTTCTCTTGATTTTCCATAATCCTTTTCTACAGTAATTTCATCCAATATTTTTGTTTACATTCATCCTTCAGGCTCCTCTGGAAACACTGAGTGACTTATGAGTGAAGCAGCTTAGGCTAAAACATCTCTATTAAATTCTCTCGGCTTTTTTAAGACTGAAAAAAAAAAGGAAGAAAAAGAAACTTTTTCTTCCTCTAAATGCAAATCTTCCCTGTAACACTGTGCCTAATCTACTACAACTAATTAATCTGCTGGAGCTGATGAAATGTTACCTCCGCATTTTTTGTTCCTTGTATACAATTATTGTAACAGTGGTGAATAAATCAATATTCCCAATCCAACTGCAAAAAACAATCAAGAAAAGCCGTGCTTCTCAGGGAAAAAACCACCAAATAATATTTATTAACTCTGTCTCAATCCACAACAGAACCAAATACCATTCAGGCATTTTCTGCAAGTGTAATAAGCAAACTCAGATACATGATGAACGTGGCACATGCCAATAATTTCACCATTTTACACTGCAGAGTAATTGAAGGATTTAATGAGAAACAAACCAATAAAAATAAATAGACCATGTTAGAGGAGGAGAAACTGATCTGAAATGGAAGTTGCTCCATTGTGAGTTTAGTTTGTTTTTTTTGTTTTTTGTTTTTTTTTTTTTCAGATGGTTTGACCAAGGGAAAAAACAGTAACAGGACAACCAGCTTTTATCCAGTCTTTCAAAGAAAAAAGAATAATATTTTGTTTCTGCAGATGAAAATCCTGGCCATAGTAACTATTAGTCCCTGAATGGGAATGTGGCCCTTCCAGTTGCAATCAGGCAACCCTCCTGTGATGCCCATCGGGGACAGGACCACCTCATGCAAGATGACCAGGGAGCTGCAGGTCCCACCAGTGGGTTCCAGACCAGGGCAGGCCTGGCCAGGGGTGGCTGGCCCCACTGCGGCATTTGTTAGGAGGCACTGCCTGTTCACCATCCCCCAGCCAGCTCTTGGCTGCAGAGATGTTAAAAAGATGTTAAAAGTCTTGCCTCAGACACAGGCAAAGGACCTGAGACACAGAAGCTCCCACTCAAAGAGTGAGTGGTGCTCTGAAATGCTGATGGGCAAACACAGATTGAGCCTTAATCCGTGCCTGTCTCTATGCTTAGGGATTAAAAGATGACCAAGCCCTCTCTCTGCCCAAAGAGCTCAGGGTCAAGGTCAAGGGGAGGTGAATATATCCTAAGGTGCTTACAGAGTCTTTGAGCATGGTCTCCTAGCTGTGAGGCAAAAGGGTTCAGAAATGCTCTGGGAGGAGGGGACACCAGGGCACAGCAGGGAAGGATATGCCAAGCAAGCAGGCTCGGCTGGGTAGGAAGTGCAGGAGACAGTGGCAGGTGGGCACTGCGGGCAAAAAGTGCTGCAAACTGCAGAGGCACAAAGGTGTGAGCGAGCCTCCTCCAGGACAGGAGGCTAAACACAGGCAGTCAGCCAGGCCGGTTAGGAAGGGCTGTGGAGGGTAAGGCCCCATGTAGGCACACAGGTGTGGCATGGCGAGGGCTGCGGCCACAGGGCTGGTCTGCTCCTGCCTTTGCACATGTGTATGTGTGTGTGTGTGTTTGGGTGTGTGTAGAGAGGTCCCTGCTCCAGCCCCTCTGGAACCACCCCAGGCCAGAGCGGCTCCTTGGGCACTCACAGTGATGTCCGGGTCAGGACCATTCTTTAACCTTTCCAGGGACATGCCACGGTCGTCCATCTGTACCTTCATGTTTAGAAAAAATGCCAAGTCTCAACTCTTACTTTTAACTCAAATCTGGAGAATCTGGCTTAACAGTGGTTTCTTTAAGAGATGCTATTTTTAGCCCCTGTTTTGATGCCTACCCCCATGCACAATTGAAAACACTCCATTGTAATAAGTAATTGCCGTGTGGGAGCTCCAGGGACAGGGGAGACGGAGGGGTCAGAGCAGGCAGCCGAGTCCCTTCGCAGACGCGCAAAGCCGAGCAGCGGGCAGGCCGCTGGCCCTTTGATCATGTCTTTGAAGAGCTCTCTTGAAGAGTATTGATGGGCCGAAGCATTTTATTTCCCAGCCAAGTTCAAGGAGCTCCTGTTAAGCCGGGATGCAATGAGCGAGGGAGGGCACTATGCACACTGCTCAGGTGGGCTGCGAGGACGAGGTCCCCATCCCGCGAGGGTTCAAAGCTGGGCTCATGAGCGGGTAACCTGGAGGCCTCCTCTCTGCCCATGCCAGCCCTCTCCTCGGGTCCTCTGATTTCTATCGGTCATTCCCAAATCTACCCAGGAGAAGATTCCAGAAGGACTGGCTCTTCCTCTTGCCTCTGCCTCACCACTTCAATGGAAGCCGTGATTCTGCCTCTGAAGCTGCAGTCCTGGGTTCTGCAGGTCTGGCCAAAAATGGGAAAGGGATGGACTAAAATATTCCCCACAAGCTGCAGGACTCTCCTTCAGGGGTGTGGGGGAGGAGCAGAAAGAAAGAGAGTTCTGGCTGAAGAGCCCTCTGGGAGAGGTGTGGGGGGGGGGGGACGAGACACGGGGCCGGACCCTGCTCTCCCTCCTGGCCTGCCCAGTGATGCCAGGTCTCTCCCTGGGCTGCAGGAAACAGCCTCAACTTCATCCTCTGCATCCTCCAGACTGGCCATGGGAGCCTCTCTCCAGGACCTCTGGGTTCTTCAGTGGGTTCCAGTGCCTTCCAGCAGACCCTCTGCAGGATGCAGGCTGGAGGCCCTGGGACCCAGGCAGACGGCGTGGGGGACACTGCCTCAAGTCCATGCTGTTCTCAGACTACCAGCCCAGGTTCCCAGGCTGGGGATCCCAGGTTTTCCATCAAAGTCAAGGATGCTACCATCTCCGGAGCAGCTCCTGCATACCTGACAAAGTTCTTGGTGCTTTTGCAAGGGTGTGTCAGGACATTGCTGCAACAACCCTGAGAGGTCAGCGCTGACATTGCTCTCTGCAGAGAAGGAAAGTGGCTCAGAGAGACGAATCGATTCACCAGGTGTCTGTAGCTGCTTAGTCAGGAAGCTAAGTCCAAGTCCAAGGATGTGTGCCCCCCTTGGCCCTCGATCTTCAAAAGTGCAGGGCCACCAAGTCTGCACGACCTCGACAGGAAAGCCAGCTAGATACCTCCCTTGCTCTCTAAGTGGTCACGCTAGCTCCAGGACAAGAACAAACCGGATCATATGGGGATGTGGAATAAGTGCCCGAACTGCTGGAGCAGCCCTGAGGGGGACGGACTGTCCAGACTGGGAGCAATCCAGAGGGACTTCACGAGGGAGGTGCTCCCTGGACAATTCCTGTTCCCCCCGCACAAGCCCCCGCACATGCATTTGCTGCACAGGAGCAGAGGAGGCTGGGAAGCCATGGGCTGCTGATCAAATAGGTCTCTTCAGTCAGGTGCAGCTCCCAGGACACCTCCCAGGCCGGGGCCCGATGTCCAACTTGAATCTCCGCGCACACCCCTCCACGCTAGACCGGGTCGGGCGAGACAAGGAGCTTCAACAGTGAGTGACGGGGAGGCTGCCTGAGAGCCAGGCCCTCAGGGAATGAACGTCTGCCCGGCTTGGGCTCTGCGCTGGAGTCTGACAGCAGCTCAGGGCCTCCCGTGGGGTCACAATTCACCCAGACCTGAGTCCCCAAAAGCCGAGGCAGAGGTGGCTACGCTCTGGCGGCCTGGATGTTAGAGATCCTGTTACGGGAGCCAGGGTCAGGAAGGGCTAAGGGTCCCCCACCCTTAGGGACTCAGGGAGAGTGAAAGGTCCTCCATCCTTAGGGACTCAAAGAAGGCAAATATTCCACCATCGTTAGGGACTCTGGGAGGGCAAATGGTCTCCCCATCTTTAAGAACTCAGGTGGGTCAGACCCTGAACCATGAACTCCACAGGGTACAAACAGCCGACATCTCCCCCAGGAACCTTTGTAGCAAGTCACTGTGTGGGAGTCACACCCAGAGGGTTGCTTTCTGCCTCCCTGGAGCTGGGCGGTTAAGGAGACAGTGCTCAAGCTGTGGGTGTGTCCGGGGCAGGGGTGGAGCTGGAAGTGCAGCAGGAAAGGCAGGGCAGAGGAGAGGCTGCCCCTCCCAGGGGGCCCCTCTTAGTGGGAGTCTGGTCAGCCATAGAGCAGAGCTGGTCGGGGAGCCTCGCGGAGACCCTCCAAGTCAGCAGCACCTCCAGGGCAGGCCCAGGTGGCAAGGGAGTTTGCAGTGTCCGTGTGTCGGCAGGGCACAGCAGGCCTCTCTCCAGCCCTCCTACACTCCTGGCGCCATCATGCCATCGTCTCTGCACTCATGTCCTCGTCACTATTGCCACTTAAAGTGTCAGGTATAGGTCACTGAAGGTCACTATGGAAAACATAATAAAAGAAAAAGAAAAGCTGACTCTTTTGACTCTTTCTCTAGGCTTGTTAGTGCACAAACACCAGCCCTGAGCAGGGCTAGTCCTACAAGTTAGCATCCAGCACTGACCTTTGTCCTTGCTGTGCTGTCAAATGAGTCCATTGAGATGAGGACATTAATGAACTTGAGCAGACACACGGCAAAATCCTTCTGGAAGAAACCAAAGTCGTTATGCTGCAGCAGTGCGTACTTCCACAAACACTGGCACTGCTATACGAGATCAACCAGGGGTAAATTTCATAGGTACGAACATTTTTATTTTATAGTCAAAAAGTTCTCCTCTTCTCTATTGGGCCGGAATTGTGTTTTCCACTTAATTATGTGCTCACCATTTTACTTACCACCATGCCTCAAAATCAGCTGATAACATGCCAGTGTGACACACAGAAAAGAGCCAGCCAGTCCAGCACCTGGCGTGACGGGTCTTTTAATGAAATGTGTTATAGCTTTCTCACGTGCTGGGCCTCAATAATAGAATTTAAGTGAAAGTAATTTCCAAGTGCAATCATAGTTTACATATTAGTTATTGTATAAAGGAAAAAAACGAGGGACTAGGGTAGGTTAAATGCAATTAACATCGAGGCCCTTGCATGGGCCTCCTGGGAAGGGGATCAGCCAGGCCCGTTATTTTTCACGTTTTGATGGGAAGAAGGAAATGTTTCATTGTATGCCTCTGCTGCGAGTGTTAAAGCTTTCTGAAAATGCAAGACATCAACCAGGCCTGAGGACAGGGTAAACCCAAAATGAGCATTTGTTTTAAACTACTCTCAGGAGAATAGTCCCGAGCATCAAGCATTGCATGTCAAGACCAGTGCAGGACTAATAAGGGAAGGAATGTGCAAGAGTGAGGGACCCATGGAGGAGTGGGGGGGCTGGAGGAGGGAGGCCAGGGGCCAGGGTGGGCAGAGGGACTCCACAAGGAGGAAGGAATGGGCTTGGCTTGAAAAGACATGTGCAACAGAGCTGAAGCAGTGATGGGCACAAGCTCACAGCCACGTCCCCCCCACACGTGCACACACAGATGTGCATGCACACAGGTGCACATGTGCACACACAGAGATGCCCTCACATGAAGGTGCACATGTGCACACACAGATGTTCATGCACACAGGTGCACATGTGCACACACAGAGATGCCCTCACATGAAGGTGCACACGTGCACACACAGATGCAGATGCACACAGGTTCACACATGCAGATGCACATACACACAGGTGCACACAGACACACAAAGATATGCAGATGCACACACACCGTCTATTAGAAGACTGCTGGCACTCTTTTAGGTTCTAGAGATGCAGGGGGGTGGAGGCCCAATTGCAATAAGGCAAGAAGGGAATGAAAGAGAAGGAATGAATGATGGAAGTTGGCTGGTAAAGAGAAAAAAACACAGTGGTCACTGGAGAAGGAGGTAAGATACATGGGAGGCTATTTTGGGGGCCAGGAGAGAACTATTGAGGTTTCTGCCCAGGAGGAAGGCTGAATGGTAGCCATGGGTCACAGCCATGGGTCACAGACAGAGCCCTTGGAATGGCAGGAAGAAATGGATGAGGCCATGAGACTGTCCAAGAAAGACCCTACATGGCCCAGGGTCAACTTGGAGTCAAGGCACTACAAGCTGAGCGAGCAGGTGGTTTAAGTGTCAGGCCTCTGGGGAGGTCAGAGAGAAGGGGGAGGTCAGAGAGAAGGGCTGAGGGGGGTGCAGAGAGAGGGGGAGGCACTAAATTCCAAAGCAACCATCTTGTCCAAAGTGCCCTCGTTTCACAGATGAGAACTTACATACAGATTAAACTTTAGTGACTTCCTAAGGAGAGCAAAAAATAGTAACCTACAGTCACACAAGACTAAGGAGTTTACAGATAAAATCTATCTGAGCCTACATCACCATCAGCATGCTCTTTTATTCCTCACTGGTGGGGGGTTGTATTACCAATCTTCCTTGGTTGCATGTGACAGAAGCCATTAATCCAAACCAGGGAACTTTGTGGCTCTTGTGATCAGTAAGAAAGTGGTGTTTCTGAGCTTGGGGGCAGCTGGTCACATGCTCCGCTGCCTTTAGGACCCCACCATCCCCCAAAACAGCTTCCCTCTCTGTGCTCCCGATTCCTCCCTCTAACCGTTTTTGTTGTTGTTGTTGTTGTTGTTGTTGTTGTTGTTGTTGTTGTTTGGAGTGGTTGTGGCCACCAGAAGCTCTGTGCTATTTTTCTTACAATTTAATGACTGATAGAAAAGAGATCTTGCACACTGAGGCTATCAGAAAAGCCCAGGGAAGTTCTCATCTTAGGCCGCATGTCCATTCATTTGTTCAATCAATAAATTGAATCAGCTATTTAGTCAGGCAAATATTGGCTGAACATCGCCAACACGCCAGACCTATTCCAGGTACTAGGGATGTGGACTGAACAAGCCAGGGAAGGCCTTTTCTCTGAAGGAGCTTACAGAACAGGGGGAGGAGGTCAACAAGCAAAAAGCAAACAAACAAACCAAAACAACAACAAAACAAGCACAGGTGTCCACGGACCCACAACCAGATGATCCCAGTGGTCCTGGAAGGATTTGGCAGTTCCCATCTTCAAAGCAAAAGACTAGAATGTGTGCAGCAGGCTGAGGATGAGAGGAGGAGATCTGGGGAGCGTTTCCCTGAAGGATGGGGTTTGATACCATAACTTAATAGAAGGAAGGGCTGCTGGGTGGATAAAATAAAAAACACAGAATTATATAAACTTGTGCTTTAACAGTTTTTTATTATTGAAACCTCTAAGCGATGAGAAATTGAGAAGGCTTGATTCTTCTAAAGTATTACCATTCCAAGTATTCTTCCATCCCAAAGATGTCTACAAATATTTATAAATAGCTCTCCAACAAAAGCCAGGTCTATAGCACTGACCACAGCTCTGCCTTCCCAGAGCCCCTGCCCAGGTGTTGGCATGAATGTCCCCAACAGACTCAAGCTCCTGAGGGGCCTCTTTGATTCACCTTTGTAGCCCAAGCACATGGCACAGTTAAGGGCACATAGAATGCACTCAATATTCATTCAATCACATATCTATTCTAATTCATTACAATTTACCATAATCAGCTACATAAAACCATAATAAATAAGTCCTATACAAAAAAGCCTTGATAGTGGTTCGTGAGCTTCTATGCATTCAATGATCTTTCTTTCTGGCGTAAATAACAAGACTCCAATTGTAAGGCATGGCTCAATCTTGGTGACAAGATGTGTTTTGAGGATCCTCACAAAAGACGTGCAGTGCACTCAGACTGGAAATGTTCTTTGCTGGCAGGACAACCCAGATGCTGAGCCACCAGACTGTGTGCTCCCCACACGTCACTTGGCAGGTCCTCAAGCACTCTCGTGCAGTTCAACCTACTGCACCATTTACATTCCTCATCTTAAACCTCAATATATTCATTAAGCTTTCATGGTCAATGCTGTACCCCACCATGGAGCAGCATCTCAACCAGAGTAAGCCTGGAGTGTTCAGACCTAGCAGGAGCGGTGTCCCAACAGAGGGCCACTGCCCAAGGTCTTGGAAATAGGAAGTTGCTGCTGGAGAACAATCTAGGCCATCCCTACTGAGATGTCTGGAATCCATTCTCTGAAGCCTAATATGTTGTCTAGTGTATTGTACAGAAGAGTTTCCCTCTTCTTGTATTTTTAAATCTCAGACAACAGCCAATTCTAAGGAAGAACAGCAAAGTCCACTAAGTCATGGGAAAGGCAGGTCACTATGCAGAGAGACAGATGCAGATGATCAATTACAACCAGAAGATGAAGGGTAAAAATCATGTATCTGACACCAACACGGCGGGTGTCCCTGGCTTTAAGAAGAAGTATCAGGTGTGGAGATGAGGAATTCAGGTCCCTGTATGGTGGGTTGGGTTGACAGCTACACCAGGCAGATGGAGCATCTAACAGAGTTTCAGTTCAGCAGGAACAACTCAAGAGGGAAGATGTGTGTTGGCCATCCAGCGAGAGCCCGCTGTGACCTCCAGACAGCAGGCCTGCATTTCAAAGGCCTCCGTTTCTAAGTATAACTTTAATATGCTGCTCCAGACCCTTTAGTTGCAAGGTTCTCAGTCCCCATCCTGACTTTGAGTCAAGTAATGTTAGTTTGTTAACAAGCACTTAGCTATTTCCTCCCTGAAAACAGAAGCAGGCACTTCACCACTGATAGTCCCATGGGCAGGGATGTTTTTGCCTCCATTTGGGGCTCTTCTTTCCCCCCAGCAGGCTCTGGTATGTCTCCCTGGCCCACCCTCTTGGGACACTTGGGAAACAATGCCATGGGGTTAAGTCCGAAGATGTTAGTTTGTTAACAAGCACTTAGCTATTTCCTCCCTGAAAACAGAAGCAGGCACTTCACCACTGACAGTCCCATGGGCAGGGATGTTTTTGCCTCCATTTGGGGCTCTTCTTTCCCCCCAGCAGGCTCTGGCATGTCTCCCTGGCCCACCCTCTTGGGACACTTGGGAAACAATGCCATGGGGTTAAGTCCGAAGGTAACAGAGCTGACCAAAGAACCAAATGGGCCTTCTTGGTCAAAGGCAATTTTCCTGTGACTGGAGGGCAGCAGTCAAGCACAGCCTTTTGACTGGGACACTGTAGAGCAGGTGGGACGTGCAAGGGGGGACTGTATTCTTGGGTGGGTAAAGTCCCTTCCAGGAGTCTTTAATCACAACATGCAGGTGGGAAGACCAGCCTCATGAGGTCTTGGGACAAACCCAGTGGTCTGCGATGATCAGGCTGTCCACACCTCCCTCTGCCACCTCTGCTCAAACCTCTACCCTACCTCTTTGTGGGCTTCCTCATTTTCTCTCAATTTAGCACTCAGGAAAGACCATGGCGAGGCAGACGGCCTGACCCCCACCTACGCCATCCCACCAAGTCTCTTTCCACAAGGCAAGTGTAAGTGCAATTCCCAGTCATGCCTTCTCTCCATTTCCGGATTTTCAAGCCTACAAGCTCACTCCGGGGTCCTTGTCACCCTCATGATGACATCACCTTCAGGTTCATCATGTCAAGAGTCAACGGTCATCTTTGTGAAGGACTCACAGCTCCACAAGGTTGACTTTTTATATAGTTATATTAGATGTATGAAATGAATACCAAAAGGATTTAATTCAAACCCAATTGTCCTTAGAAGTTCTAGTCACCTGTCAGCCGGTCTCATCTCAGCTTATTTCCAGATATCTTTTATATTTATTTGAATATAACCATTTTTATTTTTTAAATATTAGGAACTTGTGAGCTCATTTATTCTGATATTTTGAGAGAAAATCATGTTCTTACTGTTGAAAACAAATGTCCCAGCACTTTCCTAGTTGGCTCCACAGAGTGGGAATCTCTTCAAGTGATGCTGGACTTAATAATTCCTTATGGCTAATATTGATCATCTTAGGTATAATTAATATAATTAATTTCACTAACACAAAGTCTTTATTTTATTTTATTTGTTCTTTTTTTTCTGGGACAGCAATTTTTCAATTATTGAATAATTTACGGTATAAAATTATGTACACCACATATTTATTTTTATTATTTAATTAAAAGACAACAAAGCTGTGCAACTTTTAAAAGAATTTTAGCTAGTTACTAAATTTTTATCCACCAAGTGAGTATCCTAAATCCTCTAATCAAACCCTTGCAGTTTAGGATTTGTAGTATTTCTGAGATTTTCATTATTTTACGGACAAGATTATTATCCTAATTAAGATTCTAGAAAATCAAAGCCATGTTTGCTAAATGATAGAAGATTCTGGCCCATGTGCTGCCAACATGGCAGGACACAAATCGCTGTCAGTGTCCTGAGTATGTGCCCAGTCACCAATCACCTGACACGGTGGGTCTGGCAGATCACCGAGACAGGCACCTGAAGCCATCGTGACTCCCAGTGACAACTCCATTCTGCATATTGCATTTCTGCTAATCAACTGAACCTCCATGGCATTTCAAGTAACATGGCTGGATCTCAGAGGAGATGTGGAGAGAGAAGGCATGAAGCAGAGAGCCAAAGCTCTGACCTGAGCAAACATGACGCGTTGAGCTTCAGGCCTCCTGATGCAGCCAGCTCTGGGGGCAGCAAGGCCTCCTCCCCGTTTACCTTGTGCAGGGACAGGAGGAACAAAAGCTGCTGACAACAAGTGAAAACGTGAATATTCCAAGGAGGGAGAGGAAAAGACCCACGGCCTTCTGTTTGGCCTTTTAAACTGGGAGTTCACAGTTGGTGGCTGCCCAGGACTACAGTCACAGGACATGGTGACCTAGGAAAGAGAAAAGCCCAGAAGGAGAGCTAGAGTATGTGGCTTCAGTCAGGGGCAGCGGACCCAGCACATAGGAGGAAGGAGCAAAGCCTGTCACCTGGCCAGCTTTAAACTGCTCCGAGAGGGACAAGGACATCCCCTTCTTTGCACCCCATGTCAGGTGTCAGGCAGGAAATGGGCTGGACCTGAGAGCCTCAGATACAAACCCAGCAGAAGCTGAATTCCTCCTTCTAATTGGAGTCACAAGGTAACACTACCTTCTGAGCCCAGTTGTCTCCCAGAAGAATGCTAATCCTCGGGGAAAGATGACTGTGATTCACAAAGAGGCAGGGTCAGCCCCCCGCCCTCTTACGAGGACCTGCACCCAGGTACAGAGCTCAGGTCTCCCAAGCTCAAACCCTTGCTCAAAACGACACTAGCATTTCTGATTTGGGGTACTTAATGTAGTAGATATCCAATTTGGCTCGCCAAAGAGATTCTTCTAAAACAAACACACAGTTTTATGACGGGTATATTCTGGGTTTATTTTCATTCATAATTGCAAACCAACAACACAGAAAATTTGTTAAGTAAAGAGATTATTAAAAAAGTAGAACTGGGAGCTTTTTATTCAAAATGGTGGCATGTGCAACTCCCTCTAGAGAGGGAGTTAAAATTTTATAAATGCTCAACATCGAAAAGGCGTACAGGAAGGCCACTAGCAAATAAGAGATTTCAACAAGTGTTTGGATGACAAAAAGTGAATCAAGAGGTGGTACCTGGAAAAGCAGGGAAAAATCAAAGTTCACAAAGCACATGAAGAGAGACGCAGCTCTGAGGGGGCAGTGTACCCAGCGGAGCCCCGGCAGGCTCAGAGACCACATGCATGACAAAAGGTACCAAGTGACTCTAGGGCCTGAAACAAAAGGATTAGTTTTCAGACAAATGTCCACCTCTACGAGCAGACCTAGCATCCAGACACTTACCTACTAATAATCAAGGGCATTTCTCTAAAGGATGAAAATGAACTATCTGGGGAGAACTAGGCAATTATGCAGATATTAGTGACTCCCCAAAAAGTCCTTAAAATTCTGCATGGATTATTCCAGTCAATAGTTAACCTTCTGCTCAGTTAATATAATACAAGCCTACCAGACAACAACCAATGAGCTCCCAGTAAACAGAGGTTGATTCATCAAGGCCCATACGTGAGAAATCTCCGAGGAAGAAAGGCTTACTTTCTTTTTGCATCTCTTAGAAGAGGCTTTTCTCAGTTTGGGTCCATCCTCGGACAGGCTCTAGTTGCTGCAAGCTATGTGGCCCCTTGGTTAGGTCCTGAAGAAAGGGGAGGGGCCTGTCCTGCTGTGGTCTTTCCTCCATCCTCAGACTGTCTCAGACCTGCAGGAGCATTGACCCAGCCATGCAAATTGGCACAAGTCTATGCAGGTGGGCTAATCTGATTGGACAGCCTGTGGGAGAGACGGCAGGACCATGGGTTTACATGACCATGGGATCATGGGTCCAGAAACCTACCAAGTGTCCACTATATGGGGCTGTCTGTCTTCCATGACTCCAGTGAGCACACAAGTTACACCACATGAGCTCAAGAACCAGGTGGACATCTAAACTTTTGGGCCTCATGATGTGTCATTTAGTATATGTTCATGCTAAGACAGATAAGATGTATATAGAGAACCATGGATACTCCAGGTATGGTTGGGTTTAATGCAAACCAGGAGAAGGAACTTTCAGTGACCTCTGATCAGCTGCAGATGACATTGGTCAGATACTACTATTCCAGAGCAATGGGCCTCTCTCCCGGGGCCCCTGCCTCTCTCCCCTGCTCAGGCTTCATCCAGGCTCAGGTCCCTCAGTCACCCCACAAAGTCACCTGAACAGTCTCCTTATTCTCCTGCCAGTCCTGCCATAAGCCCTGTGCGGTAGGAAGAATTTGGGGGGAGCCTCCCAGAGAGAGATGTAGGTTCACCAGTCCTCATGGGCCAGGCCGGCCCATAAAGGGTGGTGTGGTAAGTCTTGGTGCAGCTTCTGATCCGGGGATCCTTCCTTCCTGCAAATGAGAACAGGGTCAGCCAGCTCCTGAGGAGGCTGCTTGTCACGTGGCATTGCCCCGGGCCTCTCCTTTTTATGGTTGTCCTGCCCGATCACTTTCCTCCTCTACAGGAAATGCTACCTGAATTCAGATGAAGTCCTTCAAACCAGCGAGCTCCTTCTGGTCTGAGAGGACCACCTAAAATCCCATGTATTTTTGCTTCTACATTAAAAACAAACAAATAAATAAACAAACAAAGAAAAACTATCTTTTTTGAAACTGTGATCCACCAAAAATAAAATAAAATAAGTACTTGAATTTTTACATTAAAAAACTTGTTTCTCACGACCAACCAATATTATCATATGCAGCTAAGCAATGTTTAATTTTCACCTAAAATCTTTCACCCAAAATGTGGAAGTCTAAGTCTTGGCTGACATAAGATTGAATTTGAAGACATGCCTCATTTTTATCATAAGCATGAAGAAAGCTAGTCAAATCTAAAAGTCTTACCCATAACTATCTATTTTAGGCCAAAAAGTACAAGCTGCTTCAAAAATATGATGCCACTGAAGACACTTTCTAGTCCCCCAAACCGTGTTCTCAGGAAAAGAAGACAACAGCTGCACTGGAGGACCCTGGAAGCAGAGAGACCCCACGTCTCAGGGAGGGGCAACCTCAGCCCCTGGATCTAAGAGAGGCTGCCAAGAGGTGTGGCCGGAGACGGCTGAGAGGTCGCCTTGGTCAAGCAGCATCTTGTAATTCCATTAGGGTGTTAGATTCAAGTGCAGAATTAGCAGTTGCCTACGCAGAATTATGTTAAACATGGGCCAGACTGAAAATCAATATTCTGCTTAAGTAACTGGCCCTCCAGTAATTTAATGAAGCTAAATTGCATTACACCGTGGCAAGGTGGAGGGGGACCATTCTGTCTCAACCCTTCCATTATTATACAGAGGCTGGGCAGCCCTGTGCCTAAAGAGAAATTAAACACATACTCATTTTTTTTTCTGAAGTTGGATCTATGCTTTTAACACCAGATTACTTGTCTGCTTCTTTAATTTAAAACTAAAGTAAATAATTTACAATCACATAATTAGGAAAGAACTAGAGACTCATAATAAGAAAGAGACATTGCTGGTGGAATACTGGAAAATAATGCTTTTCTTAAATCCATAAGAAAAAGAGACTTGGGGGGGATGAGGAGGAAAGGGGGGGAGTCATTAGTTGTAACATATATATTAAAATTTAATTGTAAAGGTTTCAAATTGACACTGAAATTAATCAGGGTCCCAATCTGAATAAGGCCCCTGAAGCAAATGTGGAGATAATATTCTTTAAAATGTTATATATAAATATGAGTAAAATAAGAATTTTTAAATCATAACTTCAATATATTGGTGATTCACATATTTTATAGTTTGCTTCGTAGTGGCTTTTCTTCTTTCTTTTCATCTTGGTGAGGTGCGAGAGTGCGTGTGTGCGACAGCTGCAAGTTTCTTAGGCCCAGAACTGCTCAATGCAACACCTGAGATGGGCATCTCCTCATTTAAGATTCCTCTACAGGAACATCGAGCTCTCCACCCCGTCGGGATGCACTCGTTACAACACGCTACCCACAGACGTGTGTGCTGAAGATGACTGACAACAGAAAGGAGATGCCGTTACAACATTTCGGAATTATTGGCAACTCAATTATTTATTATTCAGCTGCAAACTTCATCTATACAAAATACTTCACAGACTTATGTCCAAAACTCCAAATTAAAATGACAATAATTACATGGTGCTTAGGATGGGATAATATGGAAAACAGAAATCTTTCCTTTATAGATGCCAATTTGGATATTCTGAGACCCAGTAAGACTTATTAACCATGTGGGTCACTATCTTTGGGAAATTTTGCATGTCTGAAATATATACAAGTAAGTACCAAGTTAATTGGCATTTCTCACTTGATTTCCTGGCTCTCCCGTTTTTCTTAATCTCTTAGATTGGAAAGGACACAGGATATCAACACAGAGAGTCAAAATGAAAATAACTCTTGAAACGCAATATAACCTTGAGTTCCAAACCTTTCAGCACCTGCTGTATTGGGTTTCCCACCAGTGACTCAAGCAATGCCGAGTTCAGCTGTGTTGTCTTCTGAACCCCGTGACAGCTATGACATAAAGAATAAAGGTTATTTATGTTCTCGATCCAAATGCATTTACATGTCAATTTCTTATTTAAATATCTTAGTCCTAGAAAAATAGTGAATCAAAACAATGAACAATAATGGTAGCTCAGATATTTCTCACTAATGAGCTGAAAAACACAGTTTAAAATCAATGTTTACTCACTGCTGAAAATAGTAAGGACTGGGCAGCAAGTTGGGAGAAACTTTTTCAAACGTCTCAGTTCTACCTTGAAAATATACTATGCTTCGTATCTTGGAAAATAACATGAGCACCGAACGTACTTATTGTCAAGATAAGATTTTCAGAGTCCATCATAACGTTTTATAGAAACCCACCAAGTTCCACAAATCCCATTATAGAAGACTCACACTTGTAACTGGCAACATGACAAATGTCACCTCCACCTTTACTTTTAAGCATCCTCTGAAGTGTCTTAAGTCTTCAAGTAACAATCTTCACAGCTCAAACTTTAAGTCTTGCTCCTGTGTCATACCTTTTTTTAAGTGCTGGAGCACATGGTTTTAATAGTCAAAACAGTCACTGAAGTTAAGAATATCATCTTAGTGTGGCGTGGCAGTGAAGTGGTTAAGGATGCTAACATATAATTAGTAATAATAAGGCTATTCCACTGTGTGAAAATGGGAATACTTGTGTGGCAAAAGTAGATGAAACTGCTTGCCTTCATTCTGCCCGTAGAATCACAGGGGTGATGGTGCATTCTTAATGCCCTTTTCTAAAGCAGAAGAGATGGAAGTAATTTGGTGGAAACAAACAAACAAACAAAAAACAGGAAGAAAAGGAAAATTGTTGCCTAATTCTCTACTTCTGTGAGTTTTTCAAGTGGGACCTTTGGAACTATTTAATAACATCAGCTGAACATTAGAATAATTTCACAAGGGATATATTATGAAACCTGAAATATGATATATTATGTACACCAGATCTTGTAAGAAAAACAAATGATTCAAATACGTTTAAAAATACCTGATGACACAACTAACAAAAAGGTGTCAAATTAAATGACAAAGGCTATTTTCAAGTACCTGCTATTCTGGGTGGGTAAGAAAAAGAAAAAGAAAATCTTCACACAGACTGTGAGCCTCGCCTCTCCCGAGCTATTGGAGAGTGAATTAGGCAAGTTCTTTTGGAAAGCAGTGCTTCCAAATCTCCTGCTTCAGAAATCCTACTTTCCGAAATCTGCCCCAGAGGAACAGTCATACATATGGGGCAACCTTTTAACACAAAGATGCATAATAATGGTTGTAACTAATAGCAAAAATAAAAAACCCAAAATTTTCAATAATAAAGTATCATTTCAGTAAATTATGTTAAATCCATTTGCAGGAACATTTGCCTTTATAAAGATTGTTCACAAAGATTTTTTATGCAAAATAGGGAAAGGTTTATGACAGAACATTAAATGAAAAAGACAGCATACAAAATTGTAGGTACGGAACCTTACCTTTATATTAAAATTAAAGATAAAAATAGACTCAGTCACCAAATGTTAACAAAAGGAGGTGAGTTTATGGCCAATTATAATTTTTAAAGTAATCTTCTACATTTCTAAAAAGTTCTATGACGGGCACACACTACTCTTGTAATGTTATTTTTTTAAGCCATTTATTAACGTAACAGGGAAGAAAAAACTCCACCAGCATTGACGTGGTTGAGCGGGCAACAGAAAACCCTCTGTTTTCTTCATTAACAGCATGTGAACTGGAGGCCATTGGCTGGGAAGGGCTGTGAGGAAACTGAGGCACAAGTGGAGGGATGCCCGCGCCTTCACAGTCATCGCTTTAATCCAGGTGTTATCTGAACTTTGGAACGCTCTCCCAGTCCCCCGAGGAAGGCAACATGCTCCCCCGCCTGCTCCGCGTCCTACCTCATCGGCCCTGTCTTCCAATTCCAGAGCAGGAGACCCGAGACTCGGGCCTGTCCCTTCCCAAATGCTACATTCTCATGCGAGAGACTCATGTCTACAGTAGCACCCAAGCTTCTGCATTCATCTGGATTTGCAAACTTTACCGAGTATGAATAATATCTGCAGGTTTTCAGCAAACATGAACTCAGCCACTGGTATGTGACAGCCAGATGAATGAGCTGTGGCTTGCTCTCTGCAAGCTCTGAGCCCACGGGGACTCGGACAGGGGGACAATCATCCCCCTGCCCCCATCCCTCCCCTGCCCTCCTTTCCAGCAGTGGAGAATGAAGCCCGATGAGGCTGGATGGGTGCAGGCCACGGGTCTGTTCCTCCTGTCCTGTGGCTGAACAGGCACTGTCTTTGAGAACGGAAGACACGACTTTGAGAGATGTTTCTGCCACATATGAATTCTGTGTCCATGAAAAAGCCACCCAGAACCTCCACACCTCCATTTTCCTAGTAAGGAATAATAAATGTCTCTTCATGAAGTTTGGGGGATAAAGGCAGCTCCTGGGGGAGGGGAAATGCTTTGGAAAAAAAGAGAGCAGGGTCCCGGAGGTGGTAGCAGCAGATCCTCAGGAGAGACTCCTCAGGACCTTGTTGGGGGTTTCAACCTTCAAGAAAAACTGCTGCATTTTTACATATAGAACTTGGGGCTGTTTCACAATTTATGTCACTAAATGCATGTACTATCACATTTCACCTTCTATCAAATTTCATAGAGTTAACAAAAAATGTTTTTGGACATCTGGATGTTATGTTGTGAAGTGTTTGGGTCACGGGCATGTTATAACCTGGGGGGAGGGGTCGCATCTCCTCCCGCAGCCCACCCCTCACCTCCTCTAGGGTGGGCGGGGAGGCTCCTGTGAATTCCTGCACAGAAACTGCTTTGTAAAGTATAAAGCGCTGCACAAATTTGAGGGGCTGTGACATGCCCTCCCCTGCAATGTAACAAGATGTACTCAGGCTGCTCTTTTTTAACAAAGAGTGCCTTAGAGGTCTCAAAGTAACAGTCCCTCAAAACATATATACACATACCTAATATGGTACCAGGGTTTTCCAAGACATGTGTACGTGTACACACGTAGTACCATAGGTATATACTAGTGTCTATTTGATAATGGTAAATAATCATCTCCTGAGATTTTTTTCACTAAAATCCTACTTATATAGAAAAGTGCTTTTCACGAGACCTTGACAGCTGATGAGTGTCTCTTACTCCCATGGTCACGTCCACGTGGACCCTTTCTGCAGTGTCCCCGTCTGCAGTTGCTTCCTGTCCGATTCTCGCCGAGGGTGGCTGGCAGGACCGAATGCCGCGACTGCTGCTGAGCCAGCCCAGCTGGACGAATTAGCGTCTCTCCAGTAACTCAAACCAGCGATGACTTCATTCCAAAACCTTCCAAGTAGCTCAGGTCAGGGCGTGGGTCTGGACAAAAGTGACGGGTTCCCAGAGAAGTTACATGGTGCTGGCAAACTGTAAGCCAAAAACTACAACTGGGACAAGAACTGGGGGCAAATCTGAAAAAATAAAATTTCTTGCAGATCCCCCTGGAACACTGCAAGCTTTCTGATACAATGGTATTTTTGTCCTGTTCCAGCGAAGCACACAGACAAATAAACAGAATTGTTCTGACATGTGCCTACGCTGCAAACACAAAATATGTTCTACAGTTTCACAGAAGCATGAAGAAGAAAAAAAA
>NW_007730224.1:116909-124409 GCF_000696425.1 Galeopterus variegatus
AAAAAAAAGCAAAGATTAAAATAGACGACTCAAATAAAAAAATATAGATGACTATTCCCTAAATGAACAAACCAAGGACATTTTAAATATTTTTATGTTAGAAAGTGCCTAATAATCTTACCTTGTTATTAACACCAAAATAGGCGTTTTAATTTTAGTTTGTTTCTGCTGACATGGCTTTTAAGGAAATACAGTGACGCATAAAATGAAAGAAGAATTTCAAGACATATGAAAGGAGCTGTCCTGAAGCTATTAAATTTTGTGCATAATATTTTTTTCAAGGTGATCGAAGGGGGATGACTGGAGTCCACCGCAGACAGGTGGAGAAACACAGACAGTGGGGCCCTGGGAGGGCAGGCGGGGCAGCCGGGAGGCTTTTGCTTTGGTTTTTGTTTTTCAGACTTTCCTGATGAAGCCTGAAGATCATTAGCCATCGCTTCCTACCCATAGCTAAGAGAAGAATTTAATTTCATGATGCTTGATAAACTCCACGGCAAGATCAGGCCAATCCAAGAACCCCACGTGTCCAGCCTCACGCTCATTGTCACTTTGTGTCCTTCCAGGTGGCAGAATTCCTGCTGCAGCTACGAGAGGCCCGAGGACCGGAAGTCACCTGAGGTCCTCCTGCTGACCACACTCCTCACCTGCACTGCCAGGTGTGACCACCTCGACTGTGGACACAGTGGCAGGCTGTCCTCTGTCACCACTTCGCAGGACTGGGCTTTTCTCGTGACTGTCTTCTCGGGTCTTCTCCTGGCTTTGCCTCTCCATTGTTTCAACGGGTCACATTCTATCAATGACTTTCACTCTTTTCTTTGTCCATATTAACGAGATAAAAAGCACAAAAAGCCAGACGGGCCTTCTGGACAGAAGGATGAGACTCAACCCTTCATTTCAGGTTTTCTGCAGTGGAAGACAGAGTTCAAACTTTGGGTTATATCATCACAAGACAAACATGAAATTTGGAAAGGGCCGATTCCGTTTTTCCATTTGTAAATCATTTTGCATAAGTTGCCTACTGTCCGTGGTGTGGACCCCAAATGAAAGGAAAAGGGAGATAAGTCCGTCTTCATTTAGCAGATGTTTTAACCTAAAGCCTAAATATTTGCACATATTAAAATAGAAAAGTTATATTTTAAGAAAATGGATTTTGTTATAAATCAGCTATACAGGAAAACTAAAAAAACTATGGCTTTTAATTCATCGTGGAGCTGAGGCATTTACACACTGGGGCATTATTTTAAAGGAAAGAAACACAAGTGCTACGGCTGGTGCCAACGGACAATGCACTTTTCCAGGCGTGGTTTGGAAAGAACTTTCTCTGGCTTTCCAGAAACAAAGGGGACATGCATGTTCGCACCCGCACACTAAATTTGAGTCTCCTGTGGAGGATGCTCTCAGAAAGTGCCCTCCGGCTGGCAAGACAAAGGCCATGTACACGGGATACTCACAGGTCTCTACTGATGGTCATCCTAGAGCCAGACATGCCTGCCAGAGAATCCCAGATAGTTCTAATCTCCATCTCTCCCTGTGGAGCCAGCAGTTGTTACAGCAGGTCCCAGGAGCGCAAGCCCCTCAAGAAGCTTGACGGACCTAGAGGAAGGGAGCAGGGGTGCCCTTGACTCTGCCCAAGTCCAGCATGGAGGGACCCCTGAAAGAGAGAGAGGCACAGGGACCACGGGGAAGCCTGTGGGCCACATGTGGACCCTTCACTTTCCCAGTCCCCCGAGCAGCTGTAGAAAGTTGACCAGGCAGACCAGGACACTCTGTCCTGGAAAGCCCCCCCAGAACCCCCAAGAGAAGAGCAGCAGCCAGTGTGCCCCTCTGGACAAGTCCTGGCCACATGCAAAGCCCGGCAGTTCTGACCCACTGGGCAGCCACACAGCTGTGGCCGGGCTGACCGGCCCGGGGCTGGCAGAAGGGCATTAAAAAATTAGAACAAACATCTGGTACATTTTCAGAACATAGAACTTTATCCTATTTTTAATCAAAACCACATTGAAAAAATAAAATATTTGCTCTTTGACGGCCTATCCCCCCTCCCCCACCTCATTCCAGCCACCAGTCAGGGGAGGAATCCTGGCCCTGAGTGGAATCTCCTCGATAGCCCCCCAAGATCTGTGCTAATTCCTGTCTCCACCCCATCTGTCTTTAAGCCCTATTTCTCAGCCTGGCCCTTCTGTGCTGTGGCAGCTCCCTGCTGCAGGAGACAGATGTCCCATGGTGGGGACACCTTGCAGGCCTGGTGTGTGCAGCAGCCCAGCACCAAGGACTTGGATGGTCCCCCTTCCTGTGGCTGGGGTGTGGTGTCAGAGGGAGTCTGCCCCGTCTCGGTGCCCAGGTTCCCAGAAGGACCCACTCAGATGTCCAAGTCTGTGATCCTGCTGCTGGCCTGGGGACGGATGCCATGACAAGGTAGGCCTCAGCCACCAGCAGGCCCAGCAAAAGGCTCTGAGTGGGTGGGATGGAAGTGACTCTCTGGGGAGCTGAGAGGGAAGGAACTAGAAACAACCACTTAACATCTATTTAGAGCCTGGGAGCATTCGTGGAAACGATCCCCATTACTGTTGAAAAGATGCAAATTTGGTGAAATAATCAGCTGTATGGCTCCAGGCTGTTTCCCGAGTACCCTGATTCCTAACAGGAGTGAAGGTATTAGTGTAAGCCACCAGCAAGGCCAAGTTCATGTTGCTCAGAGGTAGCCCCTAACCAAACTCCGCCAAGTGCTGCAAAGGAAGATTTGTTATTTCGGAAAGACACTTCATCCAGTGAAGCCAAAAAAAAAAAAAAAAAAGAGTCCTTAAATCTGGTTCCAGGGGAGCAAAACAGCCAAGCCCACCGGCACACAGCACGACGGGGGCCGGCGTCGTGTCCCCTCAGCACCGCTTCCCGGGTGAAGGGGTTCGCGTTCTGGCAGAATGAAAGGCAATTAAGGCAAAGATATTTTTCCAGCACTGTTTTAAGTTCTACATCAAATATTCTTTCAGACATTCAAGAATCCACTTATCTCCAAATGAAGGGTGTAAGCTGAGCTATTGATTTTTGCATAGGATCTGCTCTTTACGGAAAGCATCTGAACACCTCCGTAGATATCGCGAAATCTCGCGTTCCATTAGAAAAGAGCCCAACTAATGACTTCATACAAAGAGATAATCCATTCTGGTTCCTCAGGCTTCCATGACCTCTTACCCCCGTTCCAGTTGGCAAAAGTTCGGGGACAAATTAACAAAATGGTTAAGCATGGCAGTAGATTTAACGCAGAAAATTATTCTTCGTGCCTGCACCATGGCAAGGTCTTTTAAGTGATGCGGTTACAATGGACCTAAAATGCCACAGCCTATAAACTAAATATTTCATCAATTCGCTGAGTATAAATTATATCTTAAAACTCTAGCCCTCCAGGATCAGGACATAAAGTGGCCGTTCAGTCAAGTGCTTTGAGCAGGGTGATACAAGACATCTATAAAATATTTTACTGTGTTTTTATGTACAGTGAATTTGAAATAAGTTTAATGGGAAAACAAAAATGTATAGAGATTACAAGCCCTTGCTCGATTCCTTTTGTAATGCTCTGGTCATGCTGGCTTTTGTTGCTTTTCCTTCTTTTTAAACAACTGAAGAAAAAACTTGGAATTATGGAAGATGGTTTTCAGATCACCACCACATGAAATAGTTGATTTGGCTTATAACCAAGTAAGAAATTGAACTTGACGTAGTCTCTGTTTACGTGCATGTGTGTGTGTGTGTGTGCATGTGTGTGTGTGTGTGTGTGTGTGTTTCATAGGAAGGAACACGTGAAGCAAGGGCAAGCCAAGAGGGCTGTAGGATACAGCTACATTTATGCACTGCGTATTTAGTTTTCTTTCGTTTTTCCCCTCCAAGGATGGGGAGGGTGTTGTAATTCTCAAAATACTGCAAAAAGCATTTCTACAAATTGCTTGGCTTGTCTGCCCATATATGTTAAGCAGCACAAAATAAGAAAGGGGACCCTTCATCGCAAAATGCTTTTTTTTTCTTTTGCATTTTCTGTAACAACATAAAAGCTGCTGTTATGACAAGAAGTCTGGTGGTTCACTCTTTCATTTATAATTTAACCACAGCCTATATAACATAATCCGAAAAATATGGGGTATGATTAGTACAAAAATCAAGTACAGTAGAGGCTTTTGGAATACTCCAAGAACAAAACAAAACCAAAAAAGGAGAGAGGGAGAAAACATTGCAGGCATCTGAAAATAGGTGGTATTTCTTTAATACTTCATTTTAAACTACCTAATTGTGTTTTTAAGCTTCGGTTCCTGTAATTTTGCAAGACGAGGCATTCCAGTGAGAAAACATATGGCGAGGGATTCTTAAACCACAAAGCGAGAGTGCATCATAGACGTATCTGCTGTTTTAGTGTCACAAAAATCCACCACTGAATTTATCCAGTCACCCATTAAAGAAAGAAAAGAATTAAAGGAAAAGGAGGTTTTAAATCCCCTAATGCTACGAGAACGAGTGAAATATGGTATCCAGTTCAAGAGAGAATGGTGGTGGGGCTTCATGGCTCCTTACAAGACCAGCAAAGAGCGCTCTGCAGGCTGCAGGCTGCAGAACTGTTCCAGGAGCACGGCCGTCGGCCAGCGTCCCAGGGCTGCAGACCAGCGCTACCTCCAGCTCCTTTCACCACTCAGATTCCCAAGAGAGTGGCCAGTTTTAACATTGCTTGTATGTAGGCAGGTGGGCAAAACATAGACCACAATATCTATACCCATAGATAGAGAGATATAGAAAGAGAGGGAGAGAGATGGATGGATAAACAGATGAATGAATATTTGCTTTTATTTTTAAAGGCCCTTTATAATTGTCACTTAAAAATAATTGCCTCTATATCAGAGGACAACTGTCTTACGATGATCTTTTTTAGAAGAGATACTGAGTCAACTATTAGTGTAGGTACTGCAGTGGCAATATAAAATTCTGATAGTGACAAACTTTCACACTCACAAGGAAGATGTAGAAAGATGCTCCCAAACACTCTGCACTAATGTTTGCTTTACAAATACCTATCCAGCTCCACACACAGAATGATCCTGCACGGGTGCTCACATGTGCCTGTGGGTGTGTGGGGTGTGCACTGGAGTCCTCAGGCTCACACACATGCAGGGGAATGGGGTGAGGGGACGGAGACATGAAGCCATGTATATCATTATTCAAATTACAATCAGATTCAGCCTTAAATTATACTGGTGTCACTTATCAGAAACTGTTTCCTATACTATAATATGCTGCAATAAGTGGACATTAATTAATGCTAAATTACAATGGAATTACATATGATATCCACATGAATACTGAATGACTCCATTATGAACGATATTATTACAGTAAATATTGAGGTCCTGCAAGTGGTTTGTCACTAACTACAAAGTGTTGACAACTACATATGACCTTAAGTTAATACAAACTTTTAAATATAACAGCCACACAGTGTGATGAATGCTTCTTCAAACATGTAGCCGAGACACGACAAGCGAAGCCGAAACAGTGCACCACGCCTGCAGGAAGGCTGCTTGATCTGTGCGGCAGAGCGTCTCCTGGCTTAGAATTCTGCTCGAGCTCTATTCTCAGCACAGACGTGTGTGGCTCCTCCGCTCAGCTAATGTTTAAAAAAATCCACGCACAACTTAACCAGAGTCTCTTGTTTTGGTGGGTGGTCATTTTGTCTTAGAGGGGAAAATCCTTAACCCTTTCCCGCTTTCCACTTAAAAGATTTCAAAATACCCCAGTGGCATTCTTTTCCATTTTTTTTCTTTCTTTTTTTTTGCAAAGCGAAACAGAGTGAGAACAGTATAAGGTGTTAATCTTGATAATTAGGGCACAAAAGCAATTAGAGGTCTAAAAACCTTAAGGCACAGAAAGCAATTTTTTGTTTATTTGCTTACCTTATTAAGTTAAATATCTGTCTGAATTAATCGCTAATGAACATGAAGAAGGCTCAATAACAGTGGGCTTAATGAACAGCCATGTCAGTTGCATTTTACAGGGTTCCAAATCATCGACGATTGCAAGCCAACTTGCTATTCAAAATTACTTTTCTGCCCAATTTTCTGTTTGCAAAGCAGTAAATTATTTACATTTATTGTGCTTATTTAAGCACTTAAATGACTATGAATGGAGCACAGGCACATTTTAAAAATATAGAACCATTACACAACTCTACTGCTGGAAATACCCGTTATTTTCCCCTGAAGACCGCCTCCTCTACTTTCCTAATCTCTCTTTTACAACAATTCGTGAAAAAGGCCATTATTACATTGAACATGTTTTAATAAGTTATTTATTATTTAACATACTTTAAGAGGCAGTGCCACAGAAGTTACATTACCTGCACTAAGAACAGTCTCTTTCATACATGTCCAGTTGCCTGAACTTAAGTGCTTGAGTTTCCGGAATGAAATTATGCCATCCTTCATTAGAAACAAATAAATGGTGCTTTCCACCATGATTCACATCATAAACATTGATATTTGAAGAGACCTACTGTACTAATTTTGTCTTTGCAAATGATCATTTAATACATTTACTTCTTTAGGAGTTATTAACTTGAAATCAGTGGCCACATTTTTTTTTTTAAATGTGCAGCTGTTCTCACAAACAAATCCACCGTCTTAAGTTGCATTTAAGTGAAGTGCACGGGGAGCTGGCATGTATGAAACACTCCCCAATGTGTTCTTTGCACGCTCTTCAGCTGTATCACTGGGCAGCCAATTGACCACCACCAAAGCGATTAAATGGTCCAGATTCATCAAACTGAGGTTAAGAGTGCATGCTAAAAAACACGAGAAGGAAATGATAGATACAAGGGGGCAGGAAAAGAAAAGAAAAGAAGAAAGGAAAACCCTTGGCAAGAGAGAATTCTAGGTGATTCTGCTTGCAAGATAGGGATCAAGCAGCAAATTCAAGTATTTCCCTTCAAATCTTTCCGATTATTGCAGTAAAAACTTTCCTATGTTTTCAAACGCATACAGACACTCTACACTAAGTTTCTCTGAGGACCGAGACATTTATATGCATAACAGAGTGCATGTGCACGCAGCTCTCCCGGTAGCTCATTGCCTAGGTAGCAAGAAATGGAGGTATTTTTCAAAAGTAATTTCAAAGAATTTGTTTGTGTGCATGAGAGAGAGAAATCTGCCTTATTTATTATTCAGACTTAACTATTTGAGTGTATTTTCCCATATGATATCAGGGGCAGCGTAACATCTACTGTTAAAAAGCCCCATGCTATTCATAAGAGATTATACTGGAGTAAACATTACAGTAGCAGTAATGATCTAATTAAAAGAATCAGACATACTTAAAAGAATACCTTCTTTTGGGGCGGGGGAAGGGGGCAGGAAGAAAAAATCAATGATGCAATCTATAGTCCGGAATGGGCCGAAGCATTTTACTGTGATCAAACACAGCCTATCTAGTACATATCTGAAGTCCTCTGGTCTTTGTTACTTAATGTGA
>NW_007730224.1:129409-134409 GCF_000696425.1 Galeopterus variegatus
GGGTCAGCAAAGTCCTGGGAGCACGAGGGGGAGGCTAACTGCAGCTGAGGGGACGGGAAGACTGCACAGGAACCCGGCACAAGGTCACTCCACGTGGGCATGTTATGGATTGAGTGGATGACCTGACACACTCAGCTACCGGCAAAGAGAAGCTGCCCTCTCATAGGGAAAGGAACATGCCACAAATCCTGGGTGGAAATTCTGGTAGCCTTTTTACATGGTTACAACACCCCTCTCCGTCTTTTGGCCTCTTTCTATGAACCAAGTGATGAATAAGGCAGAGACCCCAAGCCGACTTCTGAACTCCGAGAGAGGTACAAGGGCGGTGGTGTCTCTACAACAAACAGGACTGAGTCTCCAGTCCCACCCAGATCACTATTCTTCACACTAGCTTCTGAAAGGAAAGATGTCATTATCCTACTTGAAAGATGGGGCAAGCAAAATCCTGCTCATGCGTGCACACACACACGCACACGCGCACACGCACGCACACGCACACACACACGCACACATGCACACACACGCGCGCGCACACGCACACATGCACACACGCGCACACGCACACATGCACACACGCGCACGCACACGCACGCACACACAGAAAGGGAAGGAGGTAGGTAGAGAATGGAGCGTGAATATACAACGTGTGTGCGTGCGTGTGTGCAGCAGGCAATCACAGCAGTTCAGGAAGGTCAGGGCACACTTATCAGGCCACATATTCATTACCCAGCCATGGGCACAGATGCCCCGTAAGCAAACCAGTCTGGCCAGAGTAGAGCAGGCACGAAATGCTGGGGTAGATGAGGCCAAGAAAAGAAACCACAGACAAGGAGAACAGACAGAGCCACACGACACCTGTCCTGGCAACACAGCTCCATCTCTGCTAAAGGTCGCGTTCAAGGGCCCCCTTCATCAATACCTCCAGCCCTCAGCAATGTTTTGTCCTCTGAGTTCTTTGAGTACTTGGCGTTGCTCCTACAGGATTTGGCTCCGTGTGGCACGCCGTCTTTCCATGGTAAACACACATGTGAGCGTCTCACATGTGCTCTTCTCCTGTAGAGTGTGCTCCGGGTGAGCACTCGCGAGTGCGGCAGCAGGTAGCATGTCCCAGGCCAGGTGATGAATCTGAACGCCAGCACTTGCTGCCAAGTACTTTCTCTCATTGTCACCTACCTCATCTATAAAATGTGCAAGAAATATAATCTACCTCACAGGTGTGCTGCAAGATGATAGAAAGAGCCCAGTCTGTGTGTGGCACACACTCAGCACCCAACCACTGACAACTAGTAGGACCTTCAGCAGCAGCAGAGGTGGGAGCATCCACAGTGTGACTTATCATAGCCGATCCTCAGTTTCCCAGTCTGTAGAATGGGAACTACAGTGTAAACTGCAGGAGTTTCACATAGATTAGGAAACTGCATATAAAGAGCTTGGCACAGAGTAAATGCTCAAATTATTTTGTCTATGAGCAACAGGGAAATATTTTATTTCCCCAAGGAGCACTGCCAAATGCAGTAGATATTCTAAACACTTGTTGATTTGTGGAGAAAAGAATTCCTCATGCTAAATATATGCATTCACACTGATGCAAACTGACTCTACCTGCCCATTTAAAAAGAAAGAAAGACAAAACATTAAGCTTCCCTCAAGGCAAAGACGCATCAAGCCAACAGGCATCACATTGCAGAGCTTTGTCTGGAAAAGTCTTGGGACCCTCAGCTGCACATCTGTGTGTATGCTTTGTTCAGGAGGCCTATTCAAACTGCCTTGCATCATTTTTAAAAGTTCACACGTTTTCAGGCTCCAGAAGTGTCATTATATTTGGAATGGAATTTTGCCTCGTCTACCAGCAATGTAATAAAATCTTCAAGTCTGAGAAAAAGTCAGGAAAGTTCAAATGTCAACCAGGTTAACATTAAAATTGTTAGAAAACAGGAACCGTAATTTGGGGATTGAAAAAGAGGTAGAGCTCATGTTGTAAGTGCAAGTGATCTGGAAATAGATGTTTATCTTGGCCATTCTCAGGGAAGTGACATCATATCGTGCGTCTACTGGGATATTAGTCCTGCATTTTTCAATCCAGATTTTGGCACTAAAGTTGGCAAAATTAGACCGTTTTGTTAAACTGATCTTCAAGGCGTCCACCTCCCCAGCATGTTACAACACACCTATGACATGACTCAAGAACAATGGTGAAAAATGGGCCATAAAACAGGAATGGCCTGCTTCATGTAAAGTGGATTTTATAGTGCAGGTGTACCTGCGTTTATCGATACTGTAAAGCAGCAAGATCGTGCCGCCGTAAAACATAACATTTGTTTAAAAAAAAGAGAAGGAGAAAAAGAAAAACATATCCACCTATTAATTTAAAAAATGCAATTACAAAGAATGTTTTAGTCAATTGGGCTCTTTATAAAAACATTCCCATTTTATCATCAGATTTTATACACTTTGTCGAAGGCTTAGTAAGATATGTGAAAAAGAAAGGCAATTTGGGGGGAAAAAAAGAAAAAGAAAAGGCTTTGTTGGACTGAAAAATCCATTTCCGTGTCCTACTCAGGAAAACCCTGATATCGAAGCACCTGAACCTTGCGAATGTGGTTGAAACATCCCAGTGACAGCGGTGGGCTTGGGCGGTGGGAGAAAGATTTGCCCATTTCGGATGTGAATGGAAAAACTCTGAACAGGAAGTCCTGCAGGAGTTTTTATTGCCTATTTCCTTTCGGGAAGATGGCATTGTTTCTGCCTACAATGCCTAGGGAAAGGGTGTAAGTGAGACGGGGTGGACAGCATCCTTCCAAGCTCCTGCTGGCTGCAGGAGTGCGTGGTTCTGTGTTTCTCTTCTTTGCCCAGCAGGTCTGGGCTATTTATAGGTAAGATCGTGCTGGTGCCTAAGTTTCACTTCCCTGGAAAGGATTCTTGGCATAACGTTTAGATTAAGAAAACGATCTAAACACAATGCAAGACGTATCTCCCTGCCTACAGCTCTCTGTGTTTAAAAGTCAAACTCTTTCCCCTCCCATTGACAACAGCTCCAAAAATACTCCTCCTCCGGGCAGTCGGGCCACTAAACAACCCACCTGCCTGGCAGGCCGGGAAAGGGCAGCTTTGAACAGTTTCCTCTCCCTCTCTTTGACATATTCTGTACCAAAAAACATTCCCCCATGTCAGTGGACTTGGACACAATAGAATTCCATGCACGGGGTTAAGGGAGGGCGTGCATTTAGAGCAAGAATAAAACAAATGTTTAAAAAACCCATTATTGGTTCCATTTCAATCCCTGCTCTCAGTTCTTCCTCAGCGCCAAATGCCGTCCTCATGCTTGGTGCAGATGTTGTCACAGCTGCCCGCGCGCGTTGCTGACAATATGCAGTGTGGCTCCACCACTCAGGCTCTCAGGAGGGTGACCCAGCGAGACATAAAGCAAGGACAACTGCGGCAGAGCCTCCAAACTGCTGCCAGGGGGAATCTCCCTAAAATGCAAATCTGAGCACAGCACTCTCCTGCTGACAGCCCTGCCATGGCTCCCTATTGCTGCTCTCCAGGAAAACTTCCCAGATCCTTAACCTGGAACAGAAGGGCTGCTCAGGATAGCTCCGCTGGACTCTCAGAGCTTGCCTCTCTCTGCTCTCCTCCCGCTGCCAGCAATGCGTGCTCTAACCCTGCCACGCTGCTCATAGAGGCCCCGCAGCAAAGCACTGTTCCAGGCCCACTGTTTAGAATGCTGCCCTCACCTTCTCAGCTTGGAAAACTCCTCTTCATCCTTCAAAACCCTATGCAGCTCCTCCTCTGTGAAGCCCTCCATGGCCAAACCACAGCCAAAGTTAGTCCTTATCTCCTTGGAAAGCATCTGTGTATGAATGTCCTTCTTACGTGTTCCGGTTACTAGGTTATCATGTCGTTGTTTAGATAAGTGTCTACACATCTGCCCTTGGGGGATCCCTCAGTCCACTGGTGATGCAAAACCTGGGTTTTTTTTAACCCTTTATCCTCAGCACCTGGCACAGTATAATGTGGAGAGAAGAAAAGGAGGGAAGGAAGAGAGGATAGGTGACAGAAGAAGGAAAAGACAACCAACTGTGCCACCTCCAGTGTAAAAACATATTTCCAGAGGGCCGGCCCGGTAGTGCACTGGAGAGTGCGCTGCTTGGGAGTGCGGCGGCGCTCCCGCCAAGGGTTCAGATCCCATGTGGAGACCAGTTCCCACTCACTGGCTGAGCGCGGTGCGGGTGCAACACCGAGGGTTGCGATCCCGTTACCGGTCAGTAAAAAAAAAAGACAAAAAAGGAAAAAAAAAAAAAAAACATATTTCCAGAGCCAGGTCTGGAGCCGCTGAATGATATCTGTGGTTGGATGTTTCTGCTTCTCTTGACCTGAAGCCCACAGAGCCTGAGCATTGCAAGGCTAGCTTCACGCCGAGGAAACCAGTCATCTCATGCACAGACATGCGAGTTCCTTCTGCTCTAGGTGATAGACATTACTTGAGCACATGCCATGTGTCAAGACCTAAAACGTAGCAACTTGTTCAGAAAAGATTATAAAAAAAAAGCAAAAACACGGGCCGGCCCGGTGGTGCACTGGATAAGTGCACCGCTTGGGAAGCGCGGTGGCGCTCCCGCCCGAGGGTTCGGATCCCGCATACAGACTGGTTCCCGCTCACTGGCTGAGCGAGGCGCGGGAGCAACACCGAGGGTTGCGATCCCGTTGCCGGTCCCCGGTCCGGTACGGGGGCAACACTGAGGGTTGCGATCTGTTGCCGGACACGGAAAAAGACAAAAGACAAAAAAAAAAAAAAAGCAAAAACAAAACAAAGCAAAACAGAAGATTAAGCTTCTCAGGTCCGTGAAAACACACTGCCCCTTCTCTCGTGCACTTACTTGCTGGCCTCTTATTGGCACCACAAACGTGACAGGATGTCTGTACGTCACAGACCCACAAAAGGACTTCATTACACCGCTCCTTCGTTCCTGTATTTTGTCCCATGCATATTGCCCCTCAAT
>NW_007730224.1:139409-180088 GCF_000696425.1 Galeopterus variegatus
ATGACTGCGCTCGGCCGGCCGGGAATTCGCTTTGATGGGATTTCAGGTTTCGGCAGCAAGGCCTTGTTTACTTTTCTCAATTTGGGACCCAAAGAAAAATGATACTCTGCTAATTCCCTCCTTGGGCAGCCCTCACCTTCTGGTTCTTTTGCACCTGGATGAAAACTTGGGACTTCCACTTTTTCTGAAGTCACATTGGCCGTATGATGGGAACACAGAGAAAGAGCCGTGGCCACACGTGGGGATGATCAGAGAGAGCAGGAGGAAATGAGCCCAGGCCCAGAGTCACCGGCCCTCCTCCTGGGAACTGATATTTGCTTGCTGCCTCATTTCTGGGGATTGTCACAGACGCATTCACATTTTGAAGCACACATATGGAGTACCTTCAGGCTTCTAGATGCCAGAGAATCAACACTACCACCAAGAAATAGAAAGAAAAGAGAAAGTCGCTGGCCGAGTGCAGAGAGCATCGTTACCTGAATCCTCTGCTTTTCTCCTTCCTTGGGAAGCTGGTGACAGTCACAGTTATCCCACAAAAATGGTGCCTTTTTTAAAAAAATGGGAATTTGAGCCAGTTCCAGGAGATTCTTTAATAAGGATCATAATGGTAATAATAATGATATAAAAATCTCAGAGGGGCACCTCCCACGGTCACTGCGCACAACTCTTCCTCCTGGCTCTGCCCCCTCCCTGCCGACGGCTTGTGTCTGCTAATGTCCAGAGAGTGGCAGTTGGATCCAAAGTTTCAGTCCATCGAAATCCACGCGAAATGCATTAAGCCTCGTATGTTTGGCCTGGGAAGTCCTCCGGTCGGTCCGCAGCCCTTCCATTTCCTGCACAGCGCCCTTTGTCTTCCGTGGTGTGAGCTGGAGGGGCTGCCTGAGACCCGCACGTGTGTGACACAGCGCTGATTTGGGGCTACCTCCTGTAGTGATAATGATGTACCCTGTGCACCTATTGGGAATATATAAAATTAGAGAGAATTTCTGTTTGCTTTGGTCCTCTTTCTAGAGTAATTACAGTAACTGCCATTCATTTCTGTTCTGTCGCCCTGACTATTCCAGAGTCACCAGAGTAACCTGGCTATTAAAGTTGAGATGTTGTTAAGGAGCATACGGCAAAGTGACAACTCGTCATGTCGGCGTTATCAATGCTTCAGAATCCCCACATTTGGATCCAATTTTCACAGTATTTCTGAGGATTTAACTCGAGCTAGTAGGGACAGGCGGCCCTTGAAGGCCACAGAGGGAACCAATTATCAATTTGTTTTTTCTTTTAATTATGTCAAAAGTGTGCAATTCTCTATTTGGTATTAATTTGACAATTTTACCCCAAAACATACAGTTAAAGCCCCTTAAGAAAAATCCTGAGAGTCTCCAAAGGAGATAAGCAGACTAGAATTGTGACCACCACCCTCTTGTTTCTCACATGAGGGATTTTCAGTTTCTTGGATTGACATCGGTGTTGGGCAATTAGATCAACTCTAGTTTCTTCTGGGCAGGGTTCTACAAGGTGACTTTGAAGGAGAAAGTTTAACTTTTGCAAGGAATGCTAGATAAGACACACACACACACAACACACACACACACACCCCTGCTGGAGGTGACGTTTAGGGTAAAACAGACACAACGATGACATCAAAACTCACTCTAACATTTGGAGGTGCAAAGGATTCCTCTTGTTCTTTCTTTCTCACTATTTGGGGCACAGGCCCACTTTCCTGGGTTTTAAGAAACTATAATTGTACATATTATGCAAAGCTTGGAAGGATATAGAATAAGATAACCTAGAGAAAGTTATCATTGAAAACTGACAGACTGTGCAATTTTGCTGGCGAGAAATCACGTAAGTCAGGGAAACGAGGGAAGCCTGATGTCACCACCTGCCTAACCAGAAGCCGTTGTACAGAGTCAACACCTTGGTGAGCCTTCTCTCCTTACCCTGCATTCTGCTTCTCGGCTGTAGTTAGGTTTCCCCAATACAGCATACGGTGCAAAATGCCCGATGACTCATGCAGCAGATCAGTGTGGCGAGGCAGACCCCTCGGCACCAGAGCCCGGAGCTGGCAGCCGCAGGGCAGATAAGCTGGCACACAGGATATCCTCCCATCAGAGGAGAGGTGCCGCCTAGGGCTGGCTGCTGCAGCTTAGTGACAGGGAGCTGGAGTGAGGGCAGTGCAGGGAGGGGGCAGGAGAGGACCGAAGGAGTCCAGGAGCCTCTCTAATTTTTCTAGCACAGTCTAGAAGCTCTGTGTCCCCTTATCCATCCAACATCAGTCGAAGGCCGGCCAGTGCAGGGCCCCAAAGAACAGACAGCTGGGTCATGGCGGGCATGGCTTAGGAACCACAGGAGGAAAAGGATGGAGGGTGGGTGGCCACCATGCACACGTTTAAAAGAATGTGGGAGACGAAAGCCCCAAGTCAAATAACAGAACGGCATGTGTGTGGATAAATGATTATTTGTAATTAGTAGACATTGGTTTTTAGAGCAATTTTAGATTTACAGAAAAATGAGGCAGAAAGTACAGAGAGTCTTCATGTACCCTCACACCCTGCCCTGACCA
The DNA here is from genome assembly GCF_000696425.1 of Galeopterus variegatus. Taxonomy (NCBI): domain Eukaryota; kingdom Metazoa; phylum Chordata; class Mammalia; order Dermoptera; family Cynocephalidae; genus Galeopterus; species Galeopterus variegatus. Next base: position 141,973 of record NW_007730224.1, read on the forward strand.
TCCCCTGCCCAGAGTTCCCTTGTTATTAACATCTCGCATTGGTGAATATATTTGCTACCATGGAGGAGTCAATGTTGATACATTAATATTAATTGAAGCCCATAGTTGACATTAGGATCCACTCATTGTGGGTTTTGACAAATCATAATGTCGAGCACGCACCATCACAGTCACATACAGGACAGTTTCACTGCCTGAAAAACTCCGTGCTCTGCCCGTTCACCCCTCCCTGCCTCCCTGCCTCCCCCCTCCAGGCCCAACAAGCACTGATGATAACGAGGTTTTTAAAACACTCTCAAAGTGCTTGCGTGTAGCAAGGACATTTTGAGGCCATTACATCAGTTTACCCTCTTACAACGACCCGTGAAGAAGTTAGTATTCCTGTCCTCATTTTGAAATGAGGATCAAGGCACAGAGAGTGTGTGACTTGCCCGAGGTCACACAGCTGGTGAAGGGCTGGCATGGAACCCGCCATCTGGCCCCGAGTCCTTGCTCTTCCCACCGAGCTGCGAGGCCAACACGGGCAGAGGGGTTGGCGTTTCACTGCTGCTCTATGCTGCCAAATGTGACGGGTGTCAGGTCAGGAAAAAACCCAATACTCTGCAAGGTAGACCAAACATGATAATGCCTATTGCCCACCGACAGTTTCTTTTAGGACATAGACTGGATGCCAGAGATTGTCAAAAATAGCAAACTTCTACTGAGCCCTGCAATATACTGGATCTGAATCGTCCTATGGAACCCTCCAAACAATCCTAAGAAAAAGGCACCAGCATCATCCCTGTGATATAGACCAGCCCACTCGCCCATGGAAAGCTCCCATAGTTGGCTGAATCTGAACACATGGTGAAAGGAGGGCTGGAATGTGAACCCAGGTGTCCCTCCCTGCCCATGCTCAGCCCTTTGCTGGGGTAGGTCTGGACTGAACTGCAAATGAGCCATTCCAGCTGGGGCTTCAATTACCTGTGCAGGTCATTCAACATCCCCAGGACACATTTGTAAAAGATTTCTGTGGACCCTTCCAACCCTTGTCCACTCTCAATCTGTGATTCTAAAATCCTCATGTGCACAAAACATGTGGGTTATTTATGCAATTCCATCTAGGAAGCTGAAAATGTTGGTTCTTCTCCAGGAAAAAGCATAAGGTATGACCAAGGTCCAGAGAGGCAGCCCTTGTCAGGGCTCCTGTGGGCAGCAAGTCTGGGCTGGCCACCAGCTGCCCAAGCACTGCAGAAGGTCAGTAGCCTGGATGGCGGGGCAGATGGCAGGCAGGGCCAGAGAGGACAGGCCATCTCCACACATGTCCCCTGACTGGACCATCTTGCTCTCTGCCTTGGAGGGCTGCAGGACCCTGCACTGGCTGCTGTCGTTGGGAGGCTGACACCTACTGGACATCCTGGAGAGGCGCCGCCAGGTAGGGGCCAGCAACAGGAATGGGTCAGGCCATGGGTACTGTAGAAATGGTTCTGAGAGAAGCACTAGACCTTACCCAGGCTGCTACAGATAGCAGAGGGTGGAGGAACTGGGGAGTCTTCTCATGAGGGCATCTCTCAGGCCTCAGACCCAGCCAGCTCCTTGTAGGGTGATGAGTGGCCTTGGGCTGGTCAGGTGGTGACCAGGAGGGGCTGGTCCCACTGTCCCCCCAGTTGGCCTCTTTCCCTGTTGGATAAAGGCCTCTGCCAGTCTGTTTGGGAAATGCCTAGGCTCTCCCAGAATGGAGGCTCCCACCTCCTGTACGTGGAGAGCAGTCCCCGCAGTCCCTCCCAGGCCTGTCTGCTCCTTGGGGCCTGTGGTCGAGGCGGCTGCCTGTTGATTTGTGACACTACACAGCAGTCATGATTCTCAGCCACAGGAATTAACCCTGCTCTCGAGGTGGATCGATCTCCATCCCCTCACCTGGTCCCCACCTGGTTTGGTCCTGTCTCACCCCAACCCTGTCCTCTCCGAAGCCTTTCAGATTTGAAATCAGATGCAATGATCGAACATGCCTGGGTTCAGCCTGTTCAGCCATCAGGAAATGGATTTCACCTGAGTCCTTGTGTTTCCTTCCCTTAGTTGTGGCGACGACGGCCTCAGAGTAAAGGTCACTACAGTTGTGTGAGGACAAGTAGCACTCCCCCAGCCCCCAGGGGCAGATGATACGCAGAGCATCCAGCCCAACCCCAGAAGCTGGACCAGGGCCTGGAGGGGAGGGGGAGCTTGGAGGGAGGCAGCCTGCTCACACGGCGAGGGCGGGCTCAGCAGAGAAAGAAACAGGCCTCCCCCCTGCTCACGAGTTCCTGGTGACAACAGGTACGTGAGTCACAGATGGGAAGGCACCCGTCTTTCATTCAAACATTTATTGGAAGCATCCTCTCATCAGACACTGAACTAGGCTCTAAGCATCTGGTGACGATTAAATAAGCAAAGGGACAGCTGTGCAAAGTGGAATGACCTGGGGATGTATGCGATAATTCAGGGTGCACAGGTGTGAAAGGAGGACTTTGTCCCAGCTGAGGTGGCTGCTTCTCCTTTGCTCTGGTTTGGGAAAGAAATTGTCCAAATGTGTTCTGTGAGCTGCCAACTTCCCATAAAATAGTGTGAGCAACACAGAAGGTTTTGGTGATAAAGACAGTTTCAACATACTGTATTAACACAGTGTGAGGGCTGCTGAGTGCAAGGCCCTCGGGTGTTAGTATGCTCATGTCATTCGGGGTCACCAAGGTTAGCTGGTAAGACCATGAGACTCACTTCTTCAGTGAACTCATCGAGAATTGCTCCGTGGCGCACACTCACTTAGGAAAACTCTGTATTTCTTCGGTTCCTTTCAGCTCACAGATTCCACGTTCTGCAACTGGTATGGTCTGTCCCTCAAACTGTGTAACTCTACCCACCCCAGCCCCGAGTTCTCCCTCCCCACGCCCAGCTCCCCTGCAGAATCCTCCCCAGCTCTACCAAAAGACAGGCTCCCAGAGCCTCCGGTGGGTGCCTTCCATCCTGTGCACTCTGAGAAATTCCCAACTGCTCTTAGGACATTGGGACTGTGCTTATGTAAATCCATTATAAGCACCACGTGGATGAAACGGTTATTAATTTGATGCCAAAATGAAACGATATAACGCTCTTCATCCTCTGTTGTCTTATCTGTAACTGGAAGATCCTATTACGACCTACTTTGCAGAACTGCTGGGAGGGCTGTATCCAGGGCTGCCAGAAAAATACAGGGTGCCCAGTGAAAAACAGACTTTCCAATACACATGGATGGCTTTGTAGCATAAGTGTGTTCCGAATATTCCACAGGGCATACTCACACTAGAAAAACTTGTGTATCTGAAATTCAAACTTAACTGCGCATCCTGAGTTTTTATTTGCTAAATCTATCAACTCTGATTACATTATATAAAGCACGTTGCACAGAGCCTGGCACATGAATAAACTCAATGATTGTGGTTAACCATAGCAACGTTTGCTTACAGGTCAGTATCCAGCCCTGGACCATAAGTTTCTTGAAGGAGAGAAATCTCTTCTTTTCATCTTGGACTCCTCAGTGGCCAGGTCAGTCACTGGAATGGGGTTAATGCCAGGCACGTATTGAATTAAATGGTAGCCTGGAATTCAGTGCTTCTCAGAAGGACGATGATTTATGGGTGTGACATGCTATCAGTATAACCTCCCCTTCCTTGTTTACTGTTCTGCTTCCCTGTAACCCAAAGTAGTTGGTTTAATCATTTTTTAATTCAGCAAATAGTCATCCTGCTCCTCTCACTTACTGGATAATTCATTGTGTGTGAGGAAAGACGTATCCGAGCCAGGCCTGCCCTCTGAAGGGCACAAGTCAACCCAGGTGGTGGCATGGAGTGAGGCTGTAGCTCTGCGGTGCTGAGGAACAAAAGGACTTCTCTGGTGGCTGTGAAGCTTTGGCTGGGCGTCCTCAGCCGAGGAAATGGCTTGAACAAAGGTGCAGAGAAGGGGAGGGGAGGTCAGGCTCAGGAGTGAAGGGCGGTCGGTGGGCGTATTCATTTCTTGTGGCTGCTGTAACAAATTAGCCCAAACTGGGTGGCTTAAAACAACAGAAATATAGTCTCACAGTTTTAGAAGTTAGAAATCACGGTGTCGGCGGGGCCACACTCTCTCCAAAGGCTCTAGGGGAGTGTCTTTTCTTGACTCTTCCAACTTAGAGGCTGCAGGCATTCCCGGGCTTGTGGCCACATCCCTCCTGTGTCTGCTTCTGTCTTCACGTGGCCTTCTCTTCTTGTGTGTCTCTTATACGGACTTTTGTCATCGGATTTGGGGCCCACCCAGAAAATCCAGGTTGATCTCATCTCACGATCCTTAACTTAGTCATGTCTGCAAAAACTCTTTCTCCAAAGAAAGTGACATTCACAGATTCCAGGGGTAGGGAGGTGGACACATCTTTCGGGGCCACCATTCGACCCACTACAGTAGGGGTGAAAGAGCAGCTGGAGGTGAGCTGGAAAGGGCGGCACAGAGCCACATGGAGAGGGGTCCATGCTGTAGGCCTCAGGGAGCCATCGATGGTTTCAGCCTGAGAGCGGCTTGCTCAGAATTGCTCTGGTGCCAGACTGGAGGGAAGTCGAGGAGCCAGGAGAGACTGGCCAGGAGGGAGGGAGGGCAGCGCGTGCAGCCCTCAGAGTGTCCCAGAGACATGACTTCATGTGGCTGGCCTCACCTCAGGCTGGTCTAACTCCATGAAATACACACTAGCTCCCCACTCAGTGTGCCCAGCTCGGGAACACGGTCAGCCCACTTTCTACAGACCAGAGATGGGGGTCTTTCATCTCATGCAAGTTCCACAGAGCGTGTCTCTGCTTTCATGGGACTATGGGATGCAGAGCTCAAAACCAGGGAAGCCACAAATATTAAACCATTTTAAAAAGAAGCCCCGTGTTTTTTCCCTGTGCCACCAGGCAGCAACAGAACCCTAGAACCCTGTCTGGAAGTTGCTGAGAAAACATCTAGTTCCATCCAACAGAGAAAGAGAGGCCAGAGAGCCCGCCGTGGGCACAGTCGGTCTCAGCTTCCCCTCCGCTGTGATCACATGCAACAAAGCTGCATGGAGTGTGTGCAGGGACAGTGTGGCCACGACCACACATGGGGACCCAGCTTTGCAGATTAGACTCTGCCTGTAATGCTCTCTAATCCTCCACCCCAGACCAGCCCCCAGCATGACTTCCCTCCCTTCAGAGCATCCCTAAAATGTCACTTCCTTGAGGACAATCCCTAATCTCCTAAAACAGGCCAAGTCTCCCTGCTCTGCACTTCTGCAGACCACTCCCCTGCCCTTCAGAGCCTGGATCACTATTTGCAACCAAATACCCAGCTGTGTAACCATCCCATCGATGGCAGTCCACTCCCCTCTGTCCTCTTCTGTCACCTTAAGAGGGCTCAGGCTGTCCTTTGTTCACCGCTGTATGTCCCAGTACTACTAGGTTCATGAGCACAGCATGGTGTCCAAGTGAAGGCCACCGGCTGAAGGAACGAATGGAGGAGCAGCAGCCTCAGAACCGCTCCTGTGCAAGGCCATGGACATGCAAGAGAAGAGCGTGACAGGCCCGCCCTCGAGAAGCTTGCACCTCACTAGACAAAGTGGGCGACTGAGCAGGATATTTTGGTACATTCAGTATATACAAAGGGAGAAATGTGGGCCCCCAGCCCTCCTAGATGTCCAGGGAAGCTTTTCCACCCGGTGATCCAGCAAGCGGTGAGCACGTGGCTGCGCTGACACTCCCATCCGTGTGGAAGGCCACGGACAGCCAAGCAGCCTCGTCGACTATGCTAGCAGACTTTCCACCCCAGAGGCTGAGGCCTGATGGTTCAGAGCTGGACGGTGGGGCCCATTCCACTGCATCCCACCTGAGGTCCTAGGAAGGCACCTTTTCTAAAGGCTCAGGTTGCACGTGTTCTGCAGGAGCAGACTCCCGTGAATAGAGGCAGGCTGCACCACAGCGCACCAGTGCTAACTAGATGTGGTTCAAAGCTCAGGAGGGGACGTGCAGACAGGCCTGTGCACAGAACTAATGAAGGCACAAGAAAGTGACCCCCCCAGATACCGTGGTGTAGCCTCTCCCCATTCCTCTCCCTCTTCTCGGCAGTGCAGACATCAGGCTATGTGTTTTCTTCTTGGATCAACTCTTACACCCGCCTCTGAAATAGCTGGGAAGGAGGCAGAGTCAATTCTGGTACAACCCAAGCAGGGGAGAGGAGAGGAGAGTACTCATGTTGGACTTTTAGAGAAAGGCCCTGACATTACATGACAATTCATCCAGGAAAATCCTGAAAATAATTTGCACAGTCATAACCACCGTGACACAGACTCACACTGCAGCTTAGAAGCACCTTTCTGTTTACTTCTTTCAGCAGCTGGGATTCAGGATTTTCTCAGTAATAGAAGCAGTTACTCAGTACCTGTATAGCGGGATGCACAGAATTATTCTCCACCTCGCACTTAGAATCTGCAGGCACAGAAGAGCCAAATGACTCATCAGTCAGAGACAGAGGAGTGTGGGTGTGATGTGCGTATGTCATATGTGTACACATGCATGTGTGTCTGTGTGTGTGTGGTTGTGTGCACACATGTGGCTCATGTATGGATGTGTGTGTGTGGCCATGTGAACGCACATATGAGTGTACATGGAAATGTGCCTGTATGCAGTGTGGCTGTGTGTGTATGTATATGTGTATGCGTTTATGCACACATGCAAATCGTGAACATACATATGTGTGTATAGCATTGCACACTTGTCTAGTGCACACGTGTGTTAATGTGGCTCAGTGTGTGTGCATGTGGCTGTGTGCTCACATGTGCATGCATGTGTGTGAGGCTTCAGGACGTGTGCCTGAGTGTCTCTAAGAAAATGCCACAGGACACAGTGCCTTGTAAATGCCTGGGCAGGGAGGTCACCGACGCAGCCCCAGGGTCTGGGTTCATGAGGTGAAGCTGGGAAAGAGGTGCTGTGAGCAGCCCCCACCCCTAGCTCCACAGGCCCCTGGGCTGGCAGACTGGGCAGGAGGCCTGGCACGGAGCAGCCCCATGGCTGCTGCCAGGTGGCTGGGGGGAGGAAGGATGGTTCTGGAAACACTTAGTGGGCAGCTTTACATGACCACCCAGGCACAGGCCTCCCAGGGCTAATGACAGTGGGGGGAAGAAGAGAGGGAGCTTTCTTCTACAGAAGCAAGCCAGCTCATGGTGACAGCAACAGTGTCACCATGATACTCTCAGAAGACAACAGCTCCTCCTCAACCTGAATGTCCACGTTGGAGAACCGCAGGCCTTTAATTCGTATGGACTCAAACCTCTACTCAGTGCCAAATCCATAGGTGATCTGGAAGCCTCCAGAGAGTGACTCTGCGTAGAGAGGGAGCCAGGGCACCTAATCAGTTATTCCTTGTCCTTTCCGCTGCTCCCTTTACTAAGGAAGGAGTCACCAGCGGGACCCCCATCCTGCTCCCAGCCTCCAAGAATCACAAATCATCTCTCTTGCTTAAAAAGCGAAATCCTAGGCTGACTCTCACCAGACCCATGGCATCCAGAGCAAGAGACCGAGCCACGCAGAAGCCAGCCAGGTGGCAAGGAGGGTCCCTGGCCCTCTCGGGACACTCGTGCATGCCACTGTCCCCAGCCCCACTTTTGGCCCCTCCTCACATCATGGCGTGTGAATTCCCCGAAGCGCGCTGTTTACTCTCCAGCTGGGTTTTCCTCTCACGCAGTCCCTCTGGAAAGGAGGTAGAAAGACGCCTCTTGGAAGTTCAAGGAACATCTTCTCACATGAGGAGTGAGCTTTGGGGGGGTCTTCCATCCCCTTTAAGACATGTCCCCCTCTTAAGAGTGGCATGGCAGGATCCACAAAAGGAAATTCAGATCTTTCAGAAGCCTTTGAGAAGCCATCTGGAACTTACATGAGGAACAGCCCTGAGGCTGGGACCTCTCAAAATGCCAGAGCTGCTGCTCAGTGCTGGAAGGGTGGCGCATTCCACCATTTCCACAAGGACAGGGACTAACACTGGTACCAGAATCCCCTCTGCTATAGCACTGGGGGTTTGGGCACAGGAACGTGTTCCAAGGACAGGGTCTTGTGATGAGGACTGTCACATTTCAGACCACCACCATCCCCACCCAAGCACAGCCTCTCACGGACCTCTGGGATACTGAGAAGCCACTCTCTGTCCATTGTGGCTGATTTTGCACACCCGCCATTAGTTGAGAAATTCAGGGAAGGAAGGCCTGAACCCAGGGCGTCCCGTGTGCCACTGTCTCCCATGCGTGTGCTTCAAACTGCGCCCTAATGTACGGAGGAATTCAGGCACCTGCTGACTGGTAGCACACTCCATAACTCAGTGCATGCAGTCTGTGAGCCTTTTTAATCAACTGTAGAGTGAATTCCAAATTATTCTTGGAGTTACAAGATCCTCACAGAAAACCATGTTGACAGAGTCACGGCTGCAAGGGCTGGGTGTGTTCATGCCCTGCGTGGATGCAGGTATGAGGTGGGGGCAAAGGACGAGCATGGTGACATCCCCCTAGGCAGAGGCCACCTGAGTGAAGACCTCCAGGCAGCATTGGTCACGCGGGCTGGAGCAGGCCCAGCTCCAGGAGCTCCACAGGGTCTTGCATGTGTGGGGCGGGAGGAAGGAAGTTCTCCCAGCTCCTCTCCTGATTTTGAGGCTGACTTTGATATTGAGTTGATTTCGTAGCTCTCTCATGGATCATAGTGAATGGATTAACATTGCCACCTGCTTAAGGCTCTTCTCCCTATGCCTCAGTTTACCTTGAAATACTAATAAAGTCTTGCCTTTTTAGGATGATTCGTGGTTCATACAGTTTTTCTGAACACATCGTTTCATCATCCCCCAAACCTGTGCAGTGTGGTGGGTCTTTTCACTCCCACCAAATCATGTGACTTACCCAGGAAAGTCACTGTTGTGAGCCAAGGGGACATCTCAAGGCCAACCGTTCTACCCCTAGGACACACAGAGAATCTGGCTACTTTGCCAAACTGTTGAATAACGAGGCTTCTCTATAGCCATGGTCCCACCGGTAGAGGCACATGTGGAGTTCCGCAGCTAGCAGAGCAGGAGCTGACAGCCGGGGCCAGTGCTGACCCTGCCCAGCCCCCCATTGTCCCAGGTGAAAGGTCATTCACTCACTCTGGGCCCCCCAGTAGAGGGATAGGAGTGGACATCCCTTCAAAGATCCCTCTGTCTATTTTTTAAAAGCATTTGAAAATAAATTGAAAGGGGTGAAAAAAATCAAACACTCATTTTTTTTTCTTTTTTTAAATTTAAGTTTAGAACAATGCTTTGGTGAAAACAGTGTAATTTGAAGTATCTGAGTGCCGTTCCTAAAGAAGTCCGTTCCATCCTGTTTCTAGTTGTCAACTAAATGTGGATTCTAACCTCCCCAGCTGCAGCCGCCACAGTACAAGGAAGACTGTGAGGCCGCTCCCTGGTGGGGCACTGGGAGCCACGGGGTGGGGATGCTGGGGTAGGGGTGCTGGGGTGGGGACGCAGGCTGAAGCTGGGTGGCAGAACACGGTCTTGACCCGCCAAGAACTGCTGAACACAGACCCTGAAAGAACCTCCCTGGACCCAGAGCATTGGTGCCGGTCCCCCTAACTCCTCTAGAGATACAGTCCTGTACAATTCACATTCAACCCAGTGGTATCTCCCGAGAGACTCCGAGACGTGGGAGAGGAAGACAAAGGCCATGGGACTTGAGACTTCCCTCCTGTGGTGCGTCCCCCGGGAGAGGCACACAGACAGGACACATGGCTGTCACAGTACTGCAGCACCAGAGAGAGAGAAATACCTTCACCTTCTCCTTGCCTTCAAGAGCTGAATCCCCTGTCCAGGTAGCGACCTCCCTGAGGTCACCTGCTGAGGGCCTAGACCCCTGGAGGACATGGCAACCAGGGAAAGGAGGAGGAACTAAGGACGGCTGGGGAAATGGAGAGGGGGCAGGGCCGGGACACTGCTTCGAGGTTCTTCTTAAACTCGGACACCCACTGACACAGGTGGCCAAGCTTCTGCATTTAGAAAGGTTCTGCTGTCCCCCAAAAGTGTCTCCACAGTGTCCTAAGTTCCCCCAATTAAGGAATCCATTCTGGCTGAAGAGCTTTCCTGATGCACATACAGATATCCCAGGAAGAGCGCAGACAGCGGGGCTCCCAGCACGGGGCCACTGTTTGGGGAGAGGCTTTCTGCCCCTGCCAGAGAGGGGACTCACAGCCTTTCCCCAAGTAAGTTCCTTCCCACGAGCACTTCTTACAGGTGATGCCCCTTGAACACACTGGAGATAGACACACAAGCTTCTAGACTGCAGGACTTCTCAGAGCCTTATTTTCTAAACTTATTTGACTACATGACCACTTTCGCTATTAAGCCTGCTCGTCAGCTTAGGAAGTGCAGCAGTAAGGAGGGAAGTGCGCATCTCTGAGTGCGGTTCATGCTGAGCAAGACAGCTCCTCCTTTGGAAAATGGGCTCCAGGAGGGACACCGGCCTAGGATGCGGTCCCAGTGTCCAGGCGGCTTTATAGCCAGCACCTCCCATGGGTTCCTCCAGGGCACTGCACTCGCCCCCTGCTGCCTCGGCCACGCTGGCCCATCCATCTGAGACTCTCACTCAGTGTCTCTGTTCTTTGTCGTCAGAAGCACTACAGCAGCCATCCAGACACACACACGCACACATGTACACATGCACACAGCTATCTGAGGGTGACAAACAGTAGTCTCGTCGGATTCTAACTGGGTCCCCTCACATTCTTGTGCAGCTCCTGTGATAAGCCACCCAAACTGCACGAGCCATCCCAAAAGCTGCAATGTTGCTCTGGCAGCCCTGTGCCCTCTCCTTATGTCACTTCTCTGGTACACCAATGGGAGGACACAAGTACCTGGCCACCTGGCCACCAAGAGGGAGTGGTTTGCCCTTCAGGTAATTAATCCCACTTGCTCAGCTACAGGCACAGTGAGGACGGGTGGAACTTCCTCAGAACTGGAATCGGCATTCATGATGACCAAGATTGAAGGAAATGAAATGCAACTTAAGTTTGATGTCTGGGCATGAATTTCATGCGACTACGTCTGAATTTTTTTAAGTCCCAAATATTTGCAATTAAGCTCTCTCATTACCAAATTAAATAGATAGGCCTCTCATTTCACACAATAGGCATGTTCCTGAGAAACTACACGAGAAGGGAATTTTTAAAAATCAAATTATATTTTTCAAAGTACTTGGAGAGCCTTCTATTTAAAAGAATCCCACAAGGAATCCTCCCTTAGAATGAAGAATCCTATTGTAATGCAAATGATCACTTCCTAATTTATCTGTTTTCTAAATTCAAATAAACTCCAGTTTATTCAGATTGGTCAAAGAGTGGGGTCTTGTGGTTAATTGAATATTCATGTTAATTTGGAATCACCGTATATACCATGTGTTGATCACCAATTTTCACGAAACAAGAATATAACAAAATACAATAAAATGCACATAAAACAAAATGATACTGAGCCTAATTCCTTTTTCTTTGATAGTACAAAGGAGTTCAAGACCTCGAAGTACACAGACCTGAGCATAGAGAAAGAAATTAGGCTGAATCATACTGATCCTGGGATGTGACATGACCTAGGAATTTTGTTTTTGACATAGGTCTTTTGCACCTTTTTATTTTATTTTTTTTTTCCCTTTTTGTCTTTTTTACTGACCGGTAACGGGATCACAACCCTCGGTGTCGCGCCCGTACCAGGCACCGGCAACAGGATCGCAACCCTCAGTGTTGCGTCCGCACCGCGCTCAGCCAGTGAGCGGGAACCGGTCTCCACATGGGATCCGAACCCTCGGCGGGAGCGCCACCGTGCTCCCAAGTGGCGCACTCTCCAGTGCGCCACCGGGCCAGCCTGAACCTTTTTTTTTTTTTCCCCACATTTAGCTTGTCACAAAAAAGAAAAAAGCTGGAGTATTTAGCTTGTCACAAAAAAGAAAAAAGCTGGAGTTGAGAGAGTATTTTTTCATGTCCTGGAAGTGTGCAGTCTCTAACTCTTAGGATTGTTTTAATGTGGCGTCAGCTACGTCTGCACAGGTAGATCGCCTTTTCAGAAAGCTAGTCAAATGCAGAAAAATAAAGCAAGATTTAGCTGTTCTTCTCTGCTTGCTATCTAATGAGGTGTGGGAAAGGCCAGCAGTTCTGGAATACGCTATGCTGGCAGGCAGTGCCTGCCTTAGGAGTGGATGGTGATTTTGATTCATGTAATGATGAAGGAAATGATTCGTTTCAAAAGCAAAGTCCTATCTCTCTGCTTCCTTCCAAATACCCTTCTATCCATGCCGCGGGCTTGAACTTGTTAAGCGCACTCCAGCCCAAGTCCTTGATGCTTTAAAATACATTCCCTTCTCTGTGGTTTGTTAGAACTGCTTTCCAAGGAGTCCAGCAACCATACATTCCTATTTAAGCAAATAAGGTTAGCTACCTTTTGCCATTCACAATTCAACAGTCCTCCTAAATTAATTTTTCCAAAAGTAATTCAAATAAAAGCTTGGTTGCCACTACTCTTTTCTGAGACACAAGATTGAATAAGGCATCTGAATAAAAATGTGTATTACAGCCTTCTTTAATATTTAAGCATGACATTCATTGATTTGTTTCTTGTTTTCTGCAAACCTTGACAACATGATAAAATAAATCATAAGAACAAAATATAGTGGTAACATCTTTTATGGACTTCACATAGTCATCAATCTCAAGCTGTGAGTGAATTATCAGTACAGCAAAAAGATCTATGTTTTAAGAGCTCCAATAGCACACTAGCTGGGGTTTTTCACAAGCAAACTCAAGGCGAGTGACTGATAAGCATCATTATTATTTTCTGAGAGTCTAGTTTATGGTGTGTTGTGGAGGTGTCGGCATATATGTTTCGGAAGCAAAGGTTTGATCAATTCTAAGCAGACATCTACTAACATATAAAAAATATAACAAGCCTGCCTGCTGAGCAGTATTATAGTACCTGCCACCCCATGTCAGCATGACAAGCCCCGTGTTGTGTTTCTGATTACATTTAATACAGAATTAACCTTTCTTAATGTGATATACTCTGTATGAATCATGGATCAAACTATAGATATTTGGACACATTCCTCATTTTATTTGTGTTTTGATTTTTCGCAACATCATTGTAAATACAAAAAAAAAAAAAGAAAGAAAGAAAGAAAAGAAGCCATGAATTGTCATACACTTGCAACCCCTTGGATATACCACAGACAAAACGCTGGGGAATTATATCCTGTCCCAAAAGTAACCCGAGCTAGAGCTGGTGCTAGATAGAGTTTAGGGTAATGGGAAAGAATCTGAAGCCTGTAACAGCACGCACAACCCAGTCTTTTCAAAATCATCAAAGCCTGCAGTTGTGAGACTGAGTCCACATCCTTGCCCCTCAGTGCAAGGGAGACCTGTAGCCCACGACCCAGCTGCTGTGAACCCCCCGACGGTCATCTGGACGTTTGGAAACATCTGAACCAGTGTATTGAATGTGCTGCTTTTGTTCATTTAACATTATGTTCACACAACATAAATGATTTTTTTTTAAGTCACAATTTCTTCTAAGTGAATGGTGGCCCTCCAGGGGGCTTAAAGCTTTAAAAGAAAAATTACCAACAAGAGATAGGTCAGCAGTATTGACTCCAACTGCAACAAACCTCAACAAGGAGATGATCCAAATAGCTGTCTGCCTTCACTCCCAGCACGTCACAGTCTTGGAAAGGCAGAAGAATACTCTTAACATCCGAAATGACATTCCAGAATGCACAACTGCTTCAGTGGATTTACCAGAGGTTTCTATCTGGAAAATGGGTTAACAGCAGATGTGGATGGGGGTTTCAGTCTCTGAACTACAGGAGGAAATACTAAGATGTTTTCTGACAAGCTGAATATATGTGGTTTCCCACAAAGCCCCACAGTGCTTTGCACTCCATAAATATCACTCCTCTTCCCCTACAACCCCGTGAAATATGACACAATGTTCCACTAAGGCACAGCTGCACGATCGTGGGGCCGGTGTCTCGGGCGCACCTCACTGACATGGGGGCGCACAAATCATTGCTTCCAAAATTAATTCAAGCCAATTACACCACTCTAAAATATCTCCTCTCCTAGGCATGCTGCATCATTGCCACCTACTTTTAATAAAATTATGCTCACTCTCTCTTTAGTTGAGTCACTGTAACTCATGTATTTTTTTTCTCTCTTTTCTTTTGTTATTCTAACCAATTAAAGTCGCTATGATTTTCATTACTCGGCCTAAGAGAAATACCATCAGTGTTATTGCTTGTTTGACATTTTGGTTTTCCATTTGTTAAATTTTATTAGCAATATTGGAAATGTGAATTACTGTGTCTTGCCAGCCACAATGCTCTTTGGAGGAGTTCACGCTCTGTCAGTGACACTATATACATCCGCTGTAAACCTCTCAGCGTCTACACTGCAATGAGGGCTGCCCAGGCACTGCCATGTAGACAGCAGAGAGAGAAATCATGGCCAGTGCAGAAAATGCACCAAAGAACTGTGGACCGTGGCTGGCCCCAGGATCCCTCAGCCTGAATGGCTGCTTCCTGGAGGGGCCCTTGATTTTTAGGGCCATAAAAAATGAAGCCTTTGTCCATTCAAGCTGCCAGAAACTTTAATAACCATATGGGGAAGGACTTTACTGAATTAGCTGATAAACCAAACACGGGTCCATTTACCTATAAACACATTTTCTATTTTATTTAATCCTTTTTAGTTTCCAAGTCAGAAAACCAGGAAATAGCCAGAGAGACTGTGCACACCTTGCATGAATGGGTCTGGGTAAAATTTTGCTAAGTAGCTCCAACGCACACAGTACCCACTGCCACCGAAGCTCAACCACGTGCCCCATGCAGTCATTGAAACTAGAGAAGGCTGGCTTACCAAGTCCCAGAGCCGCCCTGGGAAAACTGGTGAGACAGTCATGTATTTTCGTGGAATACCTAATTAATCTCCCTGAGATGTAACTAATTTGGGGTGCTAGTGTTAGTCATGTCACACTAGGTAATAGACCCTTAAGACTAATCTAGAATGTTGGCTTCATAAGGCACAGACTGTGTCTTGTGTGTCCATGCTATGTTCTCATGCTTAGAAGAGTGCCTGGTATGCAGTGGGTGCTCAATAAGTACCTGCAGAAAGAGTAAACCTGATCCATTGCCTGATCCAGGTACAGCTCTCCAATGCTGGGGTCAACGCCTGCATATATTTGTTGGCTTCACGCCTCTGTGCCTCTGTTTCCCCATCTGTCAGTGGAAACTATGCTAGAGCCCACCCCAAAGGGCTGCTCTTGGATTAAATAGTTATAAATGTAAATATTATATACATCCATATACATGCGTGGGAGAGCATAGGGGAGACAAAGAGCAGAAAATAGCCCGATGTGGTGCATAGCTGGCTCCTGGGAGAAAATACACTGTGAGTAATGTATTTTGGTTAGCATTTATCACAGCTAGTTAACATGGCTTGCTGAGCTGACCCAGTCTTGAATACACTTCAAGATCCTAATGAGGTCAATTTTACAATCATGAAGAAAATCCAGTGTTTGGGACGAGCCGGTGATTCCCCAGTGATTCCCAGTGTCATATCGTTCCACACCATCTTACCCTTAGGAAACTCCAAACTGAACAGAGTGTGTGAAGAGCAGAGACTTCACAGAGAAACAACCTATGAAAACCTCTAAATCTGTGTGTCAATGATATATCAGAGTTTTTTTCTTCCTGAATACTAATGTATAATTCTTGTGGAAATAGGACTGCATGCCCCTTCTTATGTGGTGGCTGAAAATAATCTATAAAATTGCATCAATACTCACTTAATAAAAGAGGAAGTTTGTGTTGCTTCTGCTACATGCATTTGGTCTGCCCAGCTTTTAGATATTATGTGGAAGAGCAGTCACAACATCTAAGGCTTGTCAGTCATTTAATTAAGCAAAGAAAGTTCCCCATTCACTTCATTTCTGTATATGTTAATGTTAAAAACTAATAGAAAACAGCTAGTAAATTGTCCCCTGCATATATTGGACACAGCAACAATTACTCTGGCAGAGAAGATATAATAAAAGAGGAAATTTTAATAGTATCCTTATTCCATTTATTCTCTTGGGCTTCTGTTTCAAGGTACTGCAGAAATGAACAATTATTTCTTCTCATTGTTTTTGATGATCTTTTTCTATTATGCTCCTACCCGACTTAAAATAAAAAATAATTTAAACTTACATTTTTTTATTCAATTTTATGGTGCCCCGAGATTTACATTTCAGGCATGAGGAAGAACTAAGAACAATCAGAAAATAACCCAGAGCCTTCCCTTCCTGTTTCCTGACAACTAGTTAAGACCATGCCAGTCATTAGTGCAGCTGAGATTATCTTGATTTCAACTTGGAAATTCACATAATAAAAATAATTATCTTATACATCACTGTATTGACAGATATGTCTTTCTTGTATTTTATGAATGTCTGTCATATGGTATTTCTAAATAGTTGCTATAGTTCTCCTATATAAAGCAATTAACCGAGCTTATATGGCAAATTGTCTGAGGATTTCTCCAGAATGCTTGGGGAAATCTAACAAACTGAAATATTCTCCAATTTATTGACATGCTACTATGCTGGAAAAAGTAGGCCATCAATAAACAGCTTTAGTTTGAAAACTGGGATCTTATTATTATAAGTGTAGGGACCGTGAGACCTCTGGGTTGGCTGAAATAAAGAAGACCGACTTTATCTTGTAAAGGGTACGTTGTTCTTTGTTTTGGGCAGAAAAAAATATTGTCATGATGCATGAAAATGTGAAATCAAGAGCACAGTATTTAAAAATGGAATGCTTTTCCTGTGCAAATGGCATCAGAACCACTTCTGAGGAGACACTGGAATATTTTCAGTTCAAATCACCTTTGGTTTTCCATCATCTCTCTCTTACTCTTCATGGAGACTGGTCAGTTCACTGGGCCTGGGAGGTGTAAACTCAGTGCCATTTGACCCTTACTTGTCCCTCTTCTGTGATTAAATCCACAAAGCCCTTGTCCCTCTAGGTCCAGCAGAATACAGTCATCTTGGAAATGCACAGATCAAGTTCCTAAGAGTGGAAATGTCTCCTCTTTCCTAAGTTTGCCAGTTTTGCATTGCTACATGGGAAATGACCACAACTTCAGCCACTTAAAACAACACGCCTTTGTTTTCTCACCATTGAGAGTCCAGTCATGGCTTAGCTGGGTCCTGTGCTCAGGGGCTCACAGGCTGTAATCAAGGTGGTGGCAGCAGGGCTGCATTCTTTTCTGGAGGATGGGGTCCAAGCACATGTGGCTGTTGGCAGAACTTAGTTCCTCGTGGCTGTAGGACTGCGTCCCTACTTCCTTGCTGTCTGCTAGTGGGGATAATTCTCAGCTCCTAGGAGCCCCGAAGTTCCTGTCACATGCCCTTCTTTGGGACCTGCTCGAAACCTCAAATCCAGCAGGAAGGGCCATCTTCTCTTAAGGGATTTCATCTGATCCACTTGGACCCACTCAGGAAAATCTCCCTTGTTTAACTCAACATCGAGCTGATTTAGGAGCCCTGATTTACATCCGCAGAGTCCCTTTACCTTTACCAAATAATGTAACGTGAACATGGGAGTGACATCCCACAGGAGGAAGGCTGGGCATCTCCCGTGTTCCAGGTAGGTGACGTCACACCTGTTTTCACAGGTTCTGCTCAAAGCATCTCTAATTGTTTAAAAGACAGCAAGGGTAACAAAGGATCACAAGACTCATTTTGTCTAAGAGCAAAATGTCTTGTCTCTTGGTTTGCTCTCCTTTCCCCAAAAGAACCTTGTGTTTTAAAGAAAATAAATGGGTGCAAATTCGGACATCCAGAAAAAACTACCTGTGTAACTACCTACCCCAGTCATCTTAGAAACCTTCCAGAACTTTCCAAAGTGATGTGGTTGGGGGGAGGGGCAATACTGAGAACATGGCTGGGGGTGGGGGGATAGAGTCAGTAACAGGCAGTTACAGCTTTGCCACCCAGGACCAGTTGTCGGGATCAAAGAGCATGTCCCCTCTACCATGCCGAACACCACCCACGGATCATGACAGGGCTGCAGTGTGGGAGGCCCAGGACCGGCCCGGAGAATCAGAGCGCAGCCTGCAGATCTGCCATGACCTGGGAAGCCTCTGAGTGTCTGCTGCAGGTTCGGACCCTGCAGTTCCGGCTGAGGGCCGCTTCCTCCTAGTAACCCAGGTTTGCATTCGCTGAAAAGCATGAGACCACTTTTAGTATATTTTTAATATTCTGGTTATCATGCAAAAACTCATCGATGAGAAAGTTTAAGCAGTGTGCAGAGAAGGCCGCCCGTGGGGCGGTGTAGAGATACCTAGCACACCGTATCAACGCGAACAGCCTCACGTCGTGTTTCTGATTATGTTTAATAATACAAAATTAGCCTTTTTTAATGTAGCATATTGTGCCTGCAATGCTATTTGTTTGAACTAAAAACACCCCTTCCTACCTTTCACTTCTAATAAAAAGACTCATGTGGTGACCAAAATTTCTAGTCATTTTCATGCATTTGCAAAACAGTAGGAAAACAGAACAATCCATCTCTGAAACCAGCCAGAGAGGGGCTTGCTGAATGGGCTTGATTACCCAGGGGCATGGCAGATCATCGTTCCAGACATCTGGGGTTGGGGTGCTCAGCGGTTACCTGTGGTGGGAACAAGTCCCCTCCATCCTGAGGGTGCAGTCCCCTCTCTCCTTCCTGAACCCCACATCTGCTGATGAAGCCAGAAAAGGGTTATCCAGCAGCAGGGCCTCACTTCATGCCTTCCAGACCACCGAGAGCCAGGCGGGGAGAGCCCGGCTTCCCCGGGGGAGGCAGAAGCTGCTGGCAGGGATTGTTGGGAGGACTCCAGGGCTCCGTCCCAAGGGGAGAACAGCAGCACCTGCACAGCAGGTGCACAGCAGGCTCAGTCCTCATTCCTCATTCCTCTGCCTTGTGAGTCCTTCTGATTCTGGACTTCGCCATCTTCCCCTAATGCCCCAGATCATTTTGAGTTTAAATATAAAATTCTTCCTGTTTGTTTTAAACTAGCAAAGATCGGGCTTGACTCTGGGAAGGAAGGAAAGGAGGATGAGACTCCAGCTTCATGTATTCTTTTTCTTTCCAAGCCTTCTTGTTCTCAACAAATTCTCAATAAACTTATGTAAAGCAAACACACCAGAGCTGAAGGCCTTTATTGACCTCCTAGTTATGCAGGACACGACATAACAGAGGGCCCCAGGTCTAGAGTCCCCTATGCATCTGACGTGGTGGGCGCTGGAGACACACAGGTCTACACAGAGGACACAAGCAAACTGCTGAGCAGCAGCAGCTCAGCCGGGCTCGGTCTGACCTGTCGCTGTGAAGATGTGAGTAAGGCAGAGCCACATGTGGGTGACAGCAATGACAGCGGCCAAGTGAGGAGGCAAAGGTGCCTTCAGGGATGTGCTGAAGGGGAAGCCTTGGCTTGACAGCTTAATTTGAGGAAAGGGTGAGAATATTTTCCAAACTATGATACTTAGAAATATATCATGGAATGGCAATTCAACCAAAGCAAAAGCTCTTCAAATACTGTCCTTCTGGAGAAACCTAGAGAAGTTAAAGCTATTTAGATGTGCTTTAGAAAATTGACATATTAACTAATGAGTATAATACAGCAGATAAAAGTAAACATTGCTTTTCAAGCAATCTCCCCCTAAAAAAATGAACTTTGAAAAATATCAGTGTCAGAGAACAATTTTCACTTTCTTATATCAACATATAATACTATGCATGTCACATGCAGCAAACCACATGACTCCAGAAATTCCAGATGCCCACAGCTGGACAAAGAACTTAGACTGAAAAACAAAAGAAAAGAATGGAGCCATTTCAAATGTAGCAGGAAAGATAGATTATTCAATGCATGCTGCTAAAAAATTGGTTAACTACTTTTTAAAAATGAAGTTAAATATTTATTTCACACCTCACAGCACATAAATTTCAAATGGAATAAAGATGTAAATGAGAAAATAGCATCCTATAAGGACAGGAGTAAATATACACGATTTTTTTAAAATGTAAATTTAGTGTGAGAAAGGCGTTTTAAAGCACAAAACCTAAATAAGGAAACAGAAGAAATTGCTAGAGATTTATTCTCTGAATAAAAGTAAAAACACTGCCAAACAGAGAAACGCCTGATAAAAAAAAAAATTAAAATGGAAAAAAATTGAGAGAGAATAGTTGCTAAGTAGATGAGTACCCCGTGGTAATTATCCTTAAGATAAAAAGAGGACTCACAAATCAATGAAAAATGTGTTGGCAAGAAGATTCATAAACGAGAAATGTGACTGGTTAATAACTCATGGAAGAGCGTGCGAGCTCACCCAGGTCACAGACGTCAGAAGTCCAGATTCCTTATGTGTCCTTGTCACTGTTCTACGAGAGGTTTGTCTAATGTGTTTTGCTTTGTTTTTAATGGCGATATTGATGTTCTCATTAGCCTCGTAGAAGGAAGGGGACGTTCTCAGATGTTGCTGGATGAAAACAAATTGGTAAATACTTTCTGGAAGGAAAGTTGGTGACACATGACACACACAAAATGTATTTAAAACATCCATAGTCTTGACCCTGCTCTTCCATTTCTAGGAATTTTTCTAAAGGAAAACTAAGACATATCCAGAAAGTTATGCATTTGTCTTGTTCAACACAGTATGACGTGTAATATTAGAAGTTCAGAAACAATCTGAATTGGGGTCCAGTAGGTGCTGAGAATCCAAAGGGTGAGCATAGGAATACCTGCCCCTGAGAAATACCAGGGGGGATTCCATGCCCTGAAATGTGTAGAGTGTGGCACATGGCTGTTCTGTGTGTCATTACTGTCCCCACTGCTGCTGTGTGGCCACACCATGAAACACCAAGTGCCGTTAAGAAAAGTGTTGGAGAAATGCATGTATTCACCTGGGGAAATCTGAGATGTAGTAAACACGGAAAAAGCAAGCTACAAAACAACAATTACAGGGAAATCCTATTTTTGAAAAGAAAAATATATATGAATATGTATCATAAACATTCTGAAAGGAAATATACAAAATGTTAATAGCATCTATCTATGGGTCCTGGGAATATGCAGTAATTCTGTTATTCATAATTCTCTGTATTTTCTTATTTATCGACAATGATTACATATTTCTAGGGTAATAAAACAAATGAAATATTTTAACTATGAAGACTATGTAGATACAAAGAAAATATTTATAGTGCGATGGAAAGTAGGAAAATACTCCAATTGGCTCATGCCCCAGTTTCAACCATGTAAGGTGCCCGTGCGTGGCATCGGGTGGGATCAGAGGTCCTTGAAGCAAAATGAGAAGACTTGAGCTGTGATGCTGGCACCCTTTACATGGGGGTGTCTCACTCTGCCCCTGCACTTTACAAGGTCCTGCTCAAGCCTCCACTTGCTCATGGGACAAGATCATGGAGACCCCAGGGTACAAGCCCACCTGGCATTCACACCCCTGCCTGACCCCAGGACTCTGCCAACATGCCCATGCCCACTGCATCCGTGGCCCTGCTCTGTCGAAGGTGGACCCCATGCAGGCAGTGCACTCAGAGGCTCCATGGGCAGCCGCTGGGGGCCACTGTCATGTATGGGAGGGCAAGTGGGGTGGGCTGGGCTGGTGTGGAATATCCTTGCACCACAGGAGGCAGCGTGAGGTGGAAAGAGAGAAGGGGATCCACAGGCCAGGATCCAGGTGCCAAAGCCCAGGAGGCCAGCAGACCCGGCCTCAGCCTGGCCTCCCTGGCAACCATCGGAGGTGGAGGGGCAAGGCCACTTTCCTCACCAGGTGGCCCATGTGACCTGCAACTTTCCGTTTCTGGTGTCCACGTGCAATCTTGCTCTGGGTCCCATAATGTCGGGGCAGGATTGGGGGGCAAGGATAGCAGTTTTGTTGTTGACGATGTTGTTTTGATTTTCCTAATTGTTGCAAGTGGCCATTTCACGACAAAATTAGGAATAAGGGAAGAATGGACAAAGTAACGCATCTCCCTTTGGGCGAGGGTCGGGCCGGCCTGCCCTGCCCTTCCCGACCCCACCTCCCTGGGCCACGAGCACCCATCCACCCAGACCAGGCGTCGGCCTCTGTCCCGCACTGACTCCTCTGGACCAGAGGCCCTGACCCTGCCCAGTTCCTCCGGTGTCAGCCCAGCCACATCCCAGAGGCTCACACTGCCAGCAGGGCCTTGTCTGCTTCGGCCAAGGGACCGAGGCCTTCCCAGCGAGGCTGCACTTATACCCTGGCATACGTGGACAACCTGCTGACCAGCGGCCTGTGGGGCCAGGTAGCCTGCTCTGCCTCCCGTCATGCCCCTTTGGAGCCCAGCAGGCTGCGGCAGCCAGCCCACGTGGCGTGCAGCCTCTCTTCAGGCCAGGGCTGCTTCCCCCACCTCGCGCGTGTGGGTGTGCCCCTCCTTGTGTGTACGTGTGTATGTATGTGTGTCTGTGTGTCTGTGTGTCTGTATCTGTGTGTGTGTCTACATGTGTGTCTGTGTATATATGTGAGTTTGTGTCTCTGTGTGTCTGTGTATCTATATGTGTGTTTGTGTGTGTGTGTTTGGGTGTATCTGTGTGTCTCTGTGTTTCTGTGTGTGTCTATGTGTCTGTGTATCTGTGTGCCTGTGTATCTGTGTCTCTGTGTTTTTCTGTGTCTCTGCATGTCTCTGTGTCTGTGTCTGTGTGTTTCTGTGAGTGTGTGTGTGTGTGTGTGTCTCTGTGTCTGTGTGTGTCTGTGTATTTTTCTGTGTGTCTCTCTGCATCTGTGTGTGTCTGTGTGTATCTGTGTGTTCCTATGTGTATCTCTGTGTCTGTATGTCTCTGTGTCTGTGTGTCTCTGTGTTTCTGTGTGTGTCTCCATGTGTTTCTGTCTGTCTGTGTGCGGGAGGAAATGAGACGCTGTCCCCAAGTGTTAATGGCTTCCCTGGCTTTCTCATGCTGACAGGCAGCACCACACTGCTGCTCCTCAGGGAGAGTCACAGTGGCGGACGGTCCCCAGTGACACTGTCTGGAGCAGTGAGCACAGCAGTTCCCAGTGCACCAAGCTCCTGGCCTAGCAGTGACACCACACTGCGCAGACACAGAACCTGCAGGACCCAGAAGCACCTGTGACGTGGACCAGAATACTCAGAGCTTGAAATAGTAGGTGCTCAATAAATGCTTGAAGAATTAATTTTGCTCTTCAGGCTGCTGGCGAAAGGAGGCCAGCTTGGTTTTAAAAATGCTGGCAGAGTAACCTGGCCTGTTCATGGGCTATAAGCACACACTGAGAGTCCCTCCTCAGGACGCGAGGACACATCCATCTTTACTCAGGACTTAGCCTGGACAGAATTCAGGAGTTCATAAACTTGGATGGGAAAAATTCACTGAAATGTAGCATACCCTTTCATTCCGAATGTAGGCAGCAAAGCCCCGTGGTATCAGCAGTGGTGCTAGAGATCAAGAGATGCTTTGCGATCCACACCACAACAGTAACTGCAGCCACTCCAGCAGGGCTGGAAAACACCAGTGACTCCACTGCCCTGGAAAGAGAGTCACTCAGCCCCGTGGGCCTCGCCCGCATCTGCGCGGAAGAAGCGTGAGGTGTGCACTTCCCACGTGGTCTGTGCAACATGGGATAAGTGCATTTCAGGATTTGATTTCATTTAACGTATTAAAAAGATCATTCTGAGGGGGGTTGCTAGGCCAGGCCAAATGTGCAGACACTTTGAGGGCCCAGCCCTGGGTGCTATGAGCTTAATGCCCCAGCAGCCAGTAACTTTGGGCTGTAAATTGAGCAAAATGGACATTTTTCTAAGAGAATCCATCCTCATTTCATACCTCCCAGCTTCCTAAATTTAAGTGGCAACTTCAACTTAGTTCCAGCGCCTGGTGCCAGGAGCTCAAGATGAAAGAAGGCCGTGGAACGAAGCCAACCACAATACAGCCTTCGAGCCAGGAGAAAGAATAGACCGAGCTGAAAAATAAGCACAGCGTTTTGTTATTCCGGTAACTTTGGCTCGTGTAAGAGAGCACAACAGGCTTTAAAATGCTCAGGGTCACACAGAAGCAAAGATCTGGAGCCTATTTGTTTGGGAGCCAGGGAGATGGGGAGAAACGGCCAGGACCATAATTCTGCCTGGCACCGTGGGGTAATGACCTAGAACTGGTGTGTTTTGACTGAAAACACAGGCAGACAACTGAGATGCTGCACGCATTTGCGGCCACACTGCCCACTCCCCAGCCGCCTGAGATGTGCCCTCCCGTCTCCCGCATAGGTGGCGTGGAACATGGCACTACCCGAGCAGTAGCCTGAGCCCCGGTTTCTCCAAGTCCAATTCTCCCAGGAGAAGTGCCTGTGGTTCTTCTTTCTCCGTCTGAGACAGAGGCCGGGACGCCCACCTTCCCAGCCCTGACTGAGGAATGAGTGCAACCCCTGACTTGGCACTTTAGGGACATCAATGGATATTTCAATCAGTGAAACAAAACCCACAGAAAAACAAACAGGATAGGACCCCTTCTCAGATGTCAACCCAGCACACATCCAGTGCTTCCTCCCCCAGGAACATTCCAAGTCCAGTGGTAGCCCCCAGGATTGGAGAAAGTCCAAAGCAAAATTTAAAGGAGTTGAACATTCCTGGCATTTCTGCCTATGACAGGGTAGCTTGTAGCAGAGTGATCCTGCCACTGAGACAAGTATAAAAGCTGGAGAGGAAAAAAAAAATACGTCTGAAGACATTGGAAACCAGTCGAGACAGCCAGGACTGGAGGGTGTGAGATCCCAGAGGGGAGGGAAGCACTGAGTGAGCCCTTCTCCATGGATGCTTTTTCCTGCCTGGGTATTTGCCAATTTATAGCACAGGACATAGAGTCAAGAAGGAAAGTGGTAGCCTAGAAAAGTCTCGATGGGCTGAGAAGACAAAAATTGAAGATCAGTGCATCCTGAAAAGGAGGGGCCAAGGTTTCAGTGCAAAGGAAACCCCAGAGAAGGAAGCCTGATGTTCTGCACCCAAGTCTCCCTGGGGTATTTGTCGATGCTGAGCTTCCCAGACACAGGGCAAGAGCAAGAGAAACCAAGAGGAAAGCAGCTGCTAAGAGGCTTAAAAGCTAAGCAGGGATTTTGGCAGTCTTGCAGCCCTGGGGAGACCAAACTGTAAGTTCAGAGCCCACTAAGGAGGAGGGGCCCTGGTAAGTACTGCAGGCTCTCAGCTGGGATTCCTGAGGACCACAGCCCAGGAGTAAGGGCGACCAAAAATAGGTCACCCCTTCCAAAGCTGGAAACCCAGCCTTGATGAGGTCAAGGCCATCTTCCCACACTCCATCCCCCTCAAGAAGAAAATGAGAACATCCTCATCCAGGGTATTTGCTATTGCATTTTTATAGGCAAGTTTTAGCATTTAGTGAAAAAATATCAGGAGAGGCATGCAAGAGGAATAAACATCAAAAATCAAGGCAGAAAATTGATACTAGGAACAGACTCACAGGTGATCC
Organism: Galeopterus variegatus; assembly: GCF_000696425.1. NCBI lineage: Eukaryota > Metazoa > Chordata > Mammalia > Dermoptera > Cynocephalidae > Galeopterus > Galeopterus variegatus. The sequence goes on from NW_007730224.1 coordinate 167,538, forward strand.
AGATATTGGAGTAATCAACCAGTCATAAACATTAAAATAATTATAACAAGCATGTTTAAGAAAATAGATAAGAAATAGAGAATTGCACCAGAGAAGTGGCGTCTATAAGAAATAATCAAAAAATACAATACAGAACTTAAAATTTTAATCAACTGATATAATTGAAGATTAGACACAACAGAAAAGAGGGTAAGTGAACGGATCGATCAGTCAGTGTGAAATATTCAAAACTGGGCACAGAGGGAAAAACACTATCAACAGTATAAGAGCCATTTGGGACAGGGTGAAAATGTCTAACATATGGTAAATGGAAAAATTATGATAAAAGCATCATTTGAAGAGATGTCAGTAGAAAATTTTCCCAATTCCAACAGAACAATGTCAAGATGTTCTACAAACCCACTAAAAAAGATAAATACAAAAACCACTGCACATTAAAACTGCAGAAGATCAGAAAAAAATCTTAGAAGCAGAAACAGCCAAAGATGAATAAAGGAGTAATAGTAAGGTGAGCAGCTGTCTTTGTAAAAGAAATAAAGGAAGTAAAAAGACCATGGTAAGACATCTTCAAAATGCTGGAAGAAAATAACTACTAATTTAGGAATTTATGCCCATTGAAATATCCTTTGAAAATGAAGAACACATGAAGTTTGAAAAATGAGAGTATTCATTTCCAGTAGATCCACACTAAAATAAACAGTAAAGCAAATTATTCAGGTAAAAGAAAAATGGCCATAGATGGAAGCATGGTAATGCAGAAAGAAACAAAGAACACCCAAATGGGTAAATGTGGAAGTATATCTGAAGGAACGATGATTGCTTAAAGCAACAATAATAACATTTGGAGGGTCTGAAGTATAGGTAGAATAAAAATACGAAACAACAGTAGCATAAAAAGGGAAGGGCATACATGTAGTTAAAGTATCATAAGGTTGTTGCATTATTGGAGAAATGGTAAAATAAAAAGTCAAGAATGTACAAGTCACCCAGACACAGGAGAAAATAAAATAAGGTATAACTAGCAAGTTGATAGAGGATGGAAACAAAAAGAATAAATAACAAATTAATTGATTCCAGAGTAGGGGGGAAATAGTGGAAGCGATAGAAAACAAAGAATAAGAGGTCAAATATACCTCCATACCAAAGGTTACAATAAATGTAAATGGAGTAAATATTCAATTAAAGACTAATATTGTCTTTCAAATGAATTTTTAAAAGCCTAACTTCAAGCTGCTTACATATATGCTAGATGATGCTTGTTTTAATTATAAGAACAAAATGGAGCTATGAGTAAAAGAATGAAAAGAGAAATCACATGAAAACTCATGTGCCTACGTACTACCAGACAAAGTAGACTTTAAGGCAAGATGGATTATTGTAAATAAAGATATTTTATAATAATAAAAGAAACAGTTCAGTAAAATAAAACAATTCTAAATTTTTCCATCTAAAAAATAGCTTCAAAATATATAAAACGGGCCGGCCTGGTGGCGCACTGGATAAGTGCGCCGCTTGGGAAGCGCGGCGGCGCTCCCGTCGAGGGTTCGGATCCCACATACAGACCGGTTCCCGCTCACTGGCTGAGCGAGGAGCGGGAGCAACACAGAGGGTTGCAATCCCGTTGCCGGTCCCCGGTCCGGTACGGGGGCAACACTGAGGGTTGTGATCCGTTGCCGGACACAGAAAAAGACAAAAGACAAAAAATAATAATAATAATAAATATATATATATAAAACAAACCAAAGAGAAGTAAGAGTAAAACCATACAAATCCAAAAATTTAGTTGGGTTATTAATACACCTCTCTCAGTGGAAGATAGAAAAAGCATAAAAATAAAAATCAGTTAATTTTTAGAGGATTTGAAAGCTACAATTAACAAATCCGACCTATTTGACATAATTTAGAGCATCACATCCAACAACTGCAGGATATATACATTTTTTATAGGAGCACATAAAATATTTCTTAAAATAGACATTTATGTTGAATCATAAAACAAGTCTCAACAAATTTAAGAGGATTAAAATCATGCAGAATATGTTATATGACTCAAATATAGAATTGAGCTCAAAACCAGTAACAAAAAGATAACAAGAAATTCTTTCCTAATTATTTGAAAATTAAGTAATGAAATTCTAAATAATACACAAAGAAATAATCATAATGAAAATTAGAAAATATTTTGGACCAGCTAATAATAAAAATAAGAATACCAAAATTTTCAAATAAATTAAAAATGAAACATGTAGCCTTAAGTGCATATATTGGCAACAAGAAAGGCCTGAAAACTTTTTGTTCTTAGGACGATTTTGTAGTCTTAAAAATTATTGAGGATCCAAAAAACCTTTGTTTCTGTTATTTACCATATTCTAAGTTAAATTAAATCTGAGAAATTTTTAAATTATTTTTAAAGTATTAATTCATAAAATAACAATAATAAATTCCTTACATGTTAACATAATGCCATTTAAAAATTATATTTTCTAAATAAAAATGCTTACTAAAAAGAGTAGCATTGTTTTACATTTTTGAAAACTTCTGTAATATCTGGTTTAATGGGAAATAGCTAAATTTTCATATTCGTAGCTGCATTTCAATCTGTTGTGATATTTTGTTTTGGTTGAAGTATATAAAGAAATATCCAGCTTTACACAGATATGTAGTTGGAGAAAAGGAGTTTTTTAATATCCTTGTCAGAGAATTATATATAGTTTTCTTTTATACTACACCAAAATTTGTAGGACTAGTCTCTTAAAGGTGAATTGCAATGTGGAATCTGAACCCATATGAATGCATTTTTTTTTGTACTTTGTTACATTAAAATGCATTAGTCTATCTTACACATTAAATGGGCCTTTCACCATACATGATTTTGTAACATCATGCAATGGTCATTTGGAAAATATCAGTTAACTGAATTATGCAGATATTTCAAATATTGACACCAATCTTTACACAATATTTTAATTATGTTCATTAATATCTCTACCTATCTCATCATAAAGTCTTATAGTTTTGGAAAGCTATCAAGCTAACAGTTGGTGGGAACAATCTCCCAGTTTGCCTGGGACTGTTCCAATTTCAGCAGTGAAATCCCAGGAAATCTCATGTTCCCAGGCAAAACAACATGGTGAACTGATAGTCCACGTGAGTTTTCCAAACTATTAAACTTTGCTTAAATCCATTATTATTAACAAGAAATACTCTTAGTGCTTTTCCTTGAAATGACAGGCTCATTCATTTCTCTTTGGAAAAAAATGTCTGACAAATAACCAAATTGGAATAACCATAACTTGTCTTTCAGTTGTTTTTTTCGAGTAAAGATAGAAATCCATGAAAAAGTGGCTAGTTCACTTTGCATCTCAAACAATCACAAATGAGCTTTTCTTTGAGGCAATCACTGGATATTAGTATGCAGAAGAAATGCTTTATACATACTTCCCTTTTGCCATACAGAATATTAAAATCAGAATATTCTGGGCCAGCCTGGTGGCGCACTGCTACAGTGCGCCGCTTGGGAGCGCGGCTGCGCTCCCGCCGAGGGTTTGGATCCCACATACAGACCGGTTCCCGCTCACTGGCTGAGCGAGGTGCGGGCACGACACTGAGGGTTGCGATCCCGTTGCCGGTCCTGGTCCAGTACGGGCGCGACACTGAGGGTTGCGATCCGTTGCCGGACACGAAAAAAGACAAAAAAAAAAAAAAGGAAAAAAAAAGTCAGAATATTCTGATTTTATACAGAATATTAAAATTTTTGACACTCATCAAATGTATTTTTAACTGAAACTATTGTTTTATTTGCAAATATGTGACATTAAAGGATATAATGACCACTAGGATGGGTTGGTGCCACTATGCTAATTCAATCTAGGGCACCAAAGTTTTACCCACCATTGTTTTGCACCATCAGTGCAAATGCAAATATAGTGGAAAAGGTAATCAGTATTGTAATATTATCTTAATATTATTATAAAACTATTTTGACCTCAGGGAGCCCTTAAAAATGTGCTGGAGATCCCCAAGGTTCACAGAATATACTTTGAGAATCCGTGAGCTCAGTGCCCATATCATGAACCTAAAACTAAAAAGCAAATTGAGCCTAAGGAAATGAAAAGTATAGCAGAAATTAAGACTCCAATGGATGGATTTAATAGCAGATTAAAGACAGAAGAAAGAAGAGTAAAAGTAAGAGCAGAAACCAATAAAATACAAAGCAAATAGAGGAGAGAATACATAGCCTGAGGTTAGCATTTCGAGAAGTCTAACAAAGTATATAAACAGATCCAGTGAGACTGATCAAGAAAAAGGGAAGCAATAGTACTAATCCCAGGAACAAAGAGAGGGGGCCTTAAATAAAGATATTTTAGACATTAATAAGATATTAATAAGATGATAGCTTGAGCAACCTTATGTCAATACATAGGAGGGATTTCAATGGAATGAGCAAAGTCATTCCAACATACATAACTGACGAGGAACAAAATAGAAAAACCTAAAAAGTTCAATGTCAATTAAAGAAATTAAATCTGTAGTTCAAAGACATCTCACAGGAAAAAAGTCAAAACTCAAGATGACTTCCCTGATGAATTCTTCTGAACTTTTAAAGAAAGAAATTACATCAGTCTTACACAAATCTTTTCAAAGACTAGCAAGAGAGAAGCCACTCCCCCAATATGTTTTTTGAAGTTAATATCATCTTGATACTAAAATATGACAAGGATGCTGTGAAAAAAAAATTACAGGACTATCTCTCTCATAAACATAGATGCAAATATCCTGAATAAAATATCAGCAAACGAAATCCATTGATAGAGAGGTGTGTGAGTATCACATCTCCACAGGGTTTGTTTTAGGAATGAAATGATGGTATAGCATTTGAACATCACTCAGTGTAATTGAGCATATTGATAGAATTAAGGAAAAACCCTGCAATCATTATAGCAAAAGCAGAAAATGAATTCAGTAAAATTTAACATTCATTCATGATAAAAATTAACAAATTAGAACTAGGAGGGAGCTTCCTTAATTTGCTAAACAACATGCCTTCTCACACATACACCAGCAAATATAATATTTACTGATAAAATATTGAAACTTGCTCCCTGAATTGGGAAAAAGGCAAAAGCGTGTTTGCTATGATCACTATCATCAAGACATTATACTAGACATCCTAAGTATTGCAATAGGGCAAGAAAAATAAAGGTATAAGTGTTGGAAAGGAAGAACCAAAACTCATTATTTTCAGCTGACATGATTACATGTGCAGAAAATCTTATAGATAAATTATTAAGCTTCATAAGTAAATTTATCAAAGTATCTGGATTCAAGGTCAGCATACAAAAATCAAAACTGCATTTCTATACACTAGAAACAAGCAACTAGAAAATGAACTTTGTTCACTAACGTAACTTATAGCAGCATGAAATATCATTTACTGGGGAATAAATCTGCTGAAAGATGTGCAGTCCCTTCACAGAGAACAACAAAACGTCACTGAAAGAAATTATACAGGAGTGAAGTAAGTGGGGATACACATACTCCACTTCCAGAACTTCGTGTATTTCAGGAAGTTCATGGAAAAATAAAAGTAAAAGATAACACAAATCTTTCCATGAACTCTTTCAGGACCACTCGTATACCACACACATCAATTAACTGGCTCAATAGTGTAATTATGTCAGTTCTCTAGAAAGTCAGTAAAATCCCAAGAGGTTTCTTGTGAAATTGACCAAAATGATTTTAAAATTTATATGGAAATGCAAATGACCCTTGAAAAGTGGGAAGATTTATTATACCTTAATAAGATAAAGACTTATTTCCTGAATTAATAACTAAAACTCATGATGCAAGGATAAAGAATCCAGAAATACAAATAAATACAGTAATATGATATATGTATATGTCAATATGCGTAGGTATGCATGTGTTTATATATGTGTGTGTGTATTTTTTAAAACTTAATGTATGACAAAGGTGCTTCTGTTAGTTAGTGGAGTAAGGATGGACTTTTCAAAAACTGGTGATTTAGCCCTTGAATAGCCATACAAAAAAAAAAATGAAACTTGACACCTACCTTCTACCATAAACAAAACTCATTAATTGCCAAATGGATCATAAACCTCAGTATAAATGGCAAATCAACAAAAGCTTCTAGAAGGTAATATGAGAGGGAATCATTGTAACATGTGGGTAGGCAAAGATTTCTTAAATAGAAGACAAATACAATTAATCATAAAAGAAAAGATGACAATTTGAACTTATTTAATACAAAAATTTCTATTTATCAAAGATACCATTAAAAGAATGACAGCAAGACTCACTGTGGGGAAAGATATTATCAATACATAAATCCAAAAAAGAACTCAGAGCTTGCATATAAAAAGACCTCCTACAATTAAATAAGAAATAGAAACCCTGTCTTCTAAAAATAGTCAAAAGTACAATCCATAAAAGGAACATTGATAATATTTGGACTTCATCAAAATTAAAAACATTTACTCTGTGAAAGACCCTGTTAAGAGGATGAAAAATCAAGCTACAAAATGGGAGAAAATATTTGCAAACTGTATATCTGACCCAGATATAGTGTCTAAAACTCAACAGCAATAAAACCAACAATCCAAATGGGAAATGGGCAAAAGACATTACAAAACGTTTCAACAGAGAGTTATACAGAGGGCACATAAGCACACACACAAAAACTGTTCAACACTTTTTGCCTTTTGGAAAATACAAATTAAAACCACAGAGAGATATCACTACACACCTACCAGAATGATTAAAATAAAATATAGTGATAACACCAAATGCTGATGAGGACGCAGAGAAGCTGGACCAGTCATGCATTGGTGGGATGAACAGCCACTCTGCAACAGGTTAGCCATTTCTTTAAACTAAACATAGCACATTACCCAGCCATTGAACTCTTGGGCATAGTCCTAGAGAAATGAAAACTTACATTGACACAAAAACATGCACATGAATGTTCACAGCCCACAACTGAAAACCATCCAGATGCCCCTCAGTGGGTGCACAGTTTAACAAACAGTTTAACAGTATCCATCCATACCATGGATACTGATCAACATTAAAAGGAATAAACTATTGATACACATAAAATGAATGAATCTCAAAGGAATTATGCCAAGTGAAAAAAGCAAAGCCCAAAAGATTACATGCTGTATGATTCCATTTATAGAACATTTTGCAATGACAAAATTATAGAAATGGAAATGGGTTAGTGGTTACCAGGATCAGGAATGGTCAAAGCCCAAAAGATTACATGCTGTATGATTCCATTTATAGAACATTTTGCAATGACAAAATCATAGAAATGGAAATGGGTTAGTGGTTACCAGGATCAGGAATGGTGGTGGTTACACAAGTGCAAATGAGGGGTCCTTGTGATGATGGAATGTTCCATATCTTGACTGGGCCGGTGTCAATATGCTGGTTGTGATACTGTACTAGATTGTTGAAAGACATCACCATTGGGGGAAACTGGGTAAAGGCTACACAGAATCTCTCCATATTATTTTTTTACAGTTGCATGTGAATCTACAAATGCTTCCAGTTAAAAAAAATGTAATTTAAAAAATACTTGTGAATACCAAAAATAAAAGAGCAAAGAGCTAATGTACACTTCATTAAAAAGTTTAAACAAATGGCTAATAAGCATCATAAAAGGTGTTCAACATAACTAGTCCTCAGAGAATCGCAATTTAAAACCACAAGCATATCCACTACTTATTCACCAGAATGGAGGGGGAGATCTGACAATACCAAGTGTTGACAAGATGTGGAGCAACCAGAGTCCTCACCCGCTGCTCGCAAGAGTGTGAACCGATACAGTCAGAGAATCGCAATTTAAAACCACAAGCATATCCACTACTTATTCACCAGAATGGAGGGGGAAATCTGACAATACCAAGTGTTGACAAGATGTGGAGCAACCAGAGTCCTCACCCGCTGCTCGCAAGAGTGTGAACCGATACAGTCACCTGGAAGTCTTCATGACAGTGTCTAATAACACTGATCATCCTCATAGTCTGTGACCCAGCAGCTCCATCCCTTGATAGAAATGCACCCACCTGTTCACCAAAGGACACATACAACAATGTTTGCAGAAGTACTATTTGTAATAGCCAAAAACTGGGTGAAAAGCCCACCAATATCCATCAACAGTAGAATACAAAATTATGTTCTGATTCATGCAGTCCAATATCATACAACAGTGAAAAATAACAAATTACTGCTATCTATAACAACATGGATGAATCTCACAGAAATGCTGTGGAGCTAGAAGCAAAAGACAAGAGTCGATAATGCGTAGTGTCATTCACATAAAGTTTCACAACAGGCAAAACTACTCTATGGGGATAGGGTAGTGACCACAAATCAGTGTGAGGAAGGCTTCTGCTGCCTGGACAAGGAGAGAGGCCATAAATTCAGTGCTGGAGGCACCAGGATCAACCAAGTCCAGGGTAGGGACATCGGAAAAGTGACTGTACCTCTGCAGGCTGAAAGGAGACAGGTGGCGAAGACTATAGAAAACAGGAGGAACTCTGGAGGAAAAGAGAACACTGGCACCGTTCCAGATACAAGCACGGAAACCTCAGTGACAGTCTCATCCTCATTAAAGTTTTGGAGGGTAACGTGGCACTGCTTAGAGGACCTGGGATTATTAGTCCTGGGTCCGGGGGTGACAGAGTAACTCCTGAGCAGCATGTGTGTGCACTGACAGCAGACAGTTACAGCATACTGTGGACGGAGTGGAAGGGAAGGACTCTCTTGGTGAGAGGGCTGTGCACAGAGGTTCAGCTTTCTGAGTCATTGCTAAAACTCAGCTTGTTTCCAGTTTAGTCAGAAAGACCCACTTTCATCTGCATTATAAAGAACAGTGCCTTTCCTGCCATAGATGGAGAGCACAAAAAAAGTCAGGCTCCTGATTGTCCTCATTAGCTTCACCTTCGTGATGAGACACACACTGGTTTAGGAGTCATCTATCTGCCTCTCCTGGTATCTTTATAGTTATTAATATTCCTCTTCAGTATGCAACTTGAGGGGGGGTGTAATTGAAAATTCTGTGAGCTCAACTCTTAAAGCCCATTAAAAGATGCCACACAAATTATTTTTCCAGCTTCTTACTGACTCGGTCCTCAAAAATGTCCTGCCTTGCTGGGGACAATTTTATTGTTCCAGAGGCAGGTGAGCAAACCGGGTACAGGTGGAACGTGGTGAACCCTGTGCTCACGCTGGTTGGCACGTGCACGTCCGTCTGTGGGTGCCCACGAGGCAGGGTCAGCGGCCGAGAGGGGACGGGCCGCAGCATTTCTGCAGAGTGGCATCACCCTCCTCAGCGCAGGTTCGTGCTGGAGGAAATCCCGCTTTCTTTCTTCTTCCTTCTGTGTAGAAAACATTGTGGGTTTCTCTGTTTTTGGAGCAGCCCGGATACTGCAGTGTAATAGAAATGAAATCCATGCCTAAAGTGATTAACATCTGAAGCCAAATTCCTCCTGCTCAGAGAAGGGGAGGGAGGACAGTCTGTGTTCTCCAATCACTGCTGCTCATTGCATTTGCCGAACTTATGGGCAGAAAATATTCATTTCTGATGCGTCCATATATAACTATGTTATTTTCCCTGTGAATAAAAGATACTTGGAAAGGAAATAAATTGATAAGCTATTAAATGTTCTTACCTGAGGCTCCCTAAAACCTGAGGCAAATGTGGGGAGGAGAAGCCCCTGTTTGGGGGCCCAGAGGAGCAGAGGTGCCTGTGGGAAGGGGCCCGTGGGGGGACGCAGAGTCCGATCTCATGGAGCTCAAGGACAGGAGCGTCTGGAGGACTCAATAACGTCAGCAGATGAGGCCACGGAACTGGAGTGAGGTTGAGCGTGTGCCATTAGCGTCTGCAAGCCTGTACTTGAACTGGCCTTTGTTCTGAGGGGTTTATTTCACCCATAATAGACCGTGTTGACTTCAAAGCAGCCCCTTGCTTGTGGGGTGATAGTCTAGGAGAATAGAGCTCATTAACAATCGTCCTTTTCAAATGGAAATTGTCCTGTCTTTATGGAGGGTGACTGGAGAGCCCTTCATAGAATTAAAGCTTTCTCTCGTCTCTCTAGGACTCTTTGGGTCCCTGCATGATTCTGAATAGAGAGGGGAAGAGAGAGACAGAGCAAATTAAAGGGACATTCACACTCCTTTTTTCCTTTGCACAGTCTGGGAACGGGTTAATCGCAGATACTCAGAGAACACCCAGTCTCAAAAGGTTGGGTTCCCCTCCAATGCACCCCAATAATACTGTAAGAAGACAACATCCTTGCATGTCAAGCACTGGACCGTTTTGCTCAAGGGCGCCCATGCATGTGCATGCACACACACACACAGTGTGGACCGAGTGCAGCAAGAACCACATCTTTTCATAAAGAAGAACACCGGGCCAGAGCCATTCTGTGGCCTCCTACACCAGACTGAGGATACTACACATTCCCCATCCTGGAAACCATAGTTACCAGTTCAAGCCCAGATACTACAGAAACCCAGGGAATTTGAGGACAGGGGAGCTACCGAGCAAGGGCAGGGCCAGAGTGGTGGAGATGTGGCTTGATTCCGTCCACAGCCTGGTCAAAGAGCAGCTCTGTGAGTGGTATTTAGGGGCGGTTTTCCCCAGTGTGACCTTGACATGTTTTCCAGCCTCCCCAGGATCACACAAGCCTCCCGCCCCTATGCTCCTTCTCCCCAAGGACCCTGTCCCTGCAGAGCAGTCCTGCTGGGAGGAGGGCTTCAGGCACCAGGCTGGTAAAAGAAGGAGGACATCAGACGCTGCTAGAACAAGCTGCGAGGGAATGCTGGGCTCACCAGATAAGCATAATGGGGGCAAGCTTAGGGATATATTGCCACTGTGGCAGAACTTGGCAGGGCCCTGGCCCTTCTCAATACGGGATATGCATTAATGGACCCAAAATATTGAAAGCAAATATTGACTCTGACTCCTAAAAAGCCTTTAATTATTTATTTTGAATAATTTGATACTCAAGTAAATTAATGCTAAAGCATTTCTCTGTTTGTGCCAAATCAGTGCCTCTCAGTGGGAACTCAGTCCATCTTTGCAAGCAAGCGCTCACTCTCAGTAGGCAGTCCATTTCTGCAGAGTGCCATTAAGTTAATTTCAAAAAGAACCAGTAAAGGTATATGGAGCAGGCAGTAATAGCATGGAAAATATCCAAAATTACTAGACCCAGCAACAGAACTTGGATGCCATTTTCATGCACTAATAATTTGTAGTCTACATATTGAAGGTAACTATAAACTGACTACTTTCCGTGCTAAAGCATTCGGGTAATTAAAAATACACCGTTAGTTGTCTACCTTTCAACATTGGGGAACAAGATGCCTTTTTTCGTTTCCTTGGTAAATGCAGTTTGCAGACTGTTATCCAAAGCGACGCTCAAGCCCTGTGTCTCAAAGATGATTTTGAGCTCCTTGTGTTCCAACAGGAGTGTCAGGTGGGTTTGCCCACCAGGCCAGAGGGCACAAAGGAGGTGGTTTGAGGAGGCTCCAGGAAATGGTCTTATTCTAGATGGATTACTGTGTCAGGAACTTGCTAATAGGGACAATTCTGGATGAGCCACATGACATTAACCATCTGACAACAGAAGAGCCCCACCAAAATATATCATATGCTTTTGTTTAGAGGGGAAATTTTAAAAACATGGGAAGAAAAGAAAACTGTCAAACAACATTTTTGACTTCTAAGACCAGGTAAAAAGAAGACAAAGTATTTGAAGTTTCTGTGAACTGCATGTGTCAGAGCATTTCCCGCTGCTTCGTAGATTTCCAAGAGGAATAACCTCCTCCCCATCTATTGCATCTCCAGCAGCCACTGTTTACACTGTTTTCATAAGCTACCCGTTTTCGGAGGTCCCAGTAAAGGAGAGATCAATTTAACCAAAGAAGGTTTAAAAAAGCCATCTTTTTACTATTCATGAAGGATATCAATATTACAGCAACCAGACTCAGCCCAAGCCGTTGCTCCTTTCAGTTCCTGGAGAAGTAAAAAGCCACTGGACTATTAATTGGGGCTATAACCGTGTAGTTAGTCAAGCAATCACTGCAAAGGACAGCAGCTTTGGGCCGGCCCGGTGGCGCACTGGATAGGTGTGCCGCTTGGGAAGCGCGGCGGCGCTCCCGCCCGAGGGTTCGGATCCCACATGCAGACCGGTTCCCGCTCACTGGCTGAGCGAGGCGCGGGGGCAACACCGAGGGTTGCGATCCCGTTGCTGGTCCCCGGTCCGGTACGGGGGCAACACTGAGGGTTGCGATCCGTTGCCGGACACGGAAAAAAAAAGACAAAAAAAAAAGGACAGCAGCTTTGATCTTCAGAATGAAGAGATGAGAAGATGACAAAGAGGCTAAGTACCATTTTGTGTTTTCCTCAGTTTCCTGAATTTGAAGGGGTCGGTCAGTTGGTACTTTAACTGTCGAGGTAGCATGAGGTGGCACTGGGGAGAACCGTGGCTTCCAGACGCAGTGCTACCATTGGTAGTGGG